>NC_092175.1:31160399-31342899 GCF_045791955.1 Oncorhynchus clarkii lewisi | reverse complement strand
TTCTCGGCCTTCTCTCCATTTTCAGTGCTGAGAATTAAGTAATAGGGTGTTTTTTGGCACATTCCAACAAACACCACAACATTAAAGCATGTACAGTATGGTTTATAAATGGAGATGAAAGAGTTAATCTACTGTACATGTAGGAAGATGGCCTGAGGTACTCACTCTGCCTTCTCAGGCTCTGGAGGTGGCTCCTTTATGGCAGGAGCAGAAGCCGGTTCAGCAGCTAGGCCATCAGCTGCTTGGCCATCAGCAGCTTGGCCATCAGCTGCTGCAGCATCACCCTCCTCTGGTTGCTGCCAACCACAAGAAAAAGGTCATTAGTATATGTGAATCTACACATACGTTACTGGAAAGCTCACCATGCACTTCTTTGTCTCTGCATTAGAAAGAAAAGGTGCCTCACCCGTTTTCTCTTGGTCAAAGGAGTACCCTCGGGAGTAGGAGGCTCAACAGTGGCCTCAATTCCCATGTCACCAAGTCCACCAGGAGCATCGATGCGTGGTGTCCCCCCACCTTCCTTGTCTTTATTGTCCTCCTCCTCCTCCTCCTCTCCACCGCCTGTATCTATTTGGTCAGTCACCCCTCCTGCCTCCTGCTCTTTCCCAACCCCAGGCTCCCCTGCCAGGTCCCCATGCAGCTCATCCTGGGTGGGGTCAGGCATACTGGCCAGGATCTCTGTCACTGTGATGTTCTTTGCTCCCTCCACCAGGCCTCCGCCAAATAGAGTTTGCCAGATGAGCAGGAAGAAGCCCTTACATACACTGTAGATGAAGTGCAGGATGCCGATGAGGATAGTCCAGAAGAAGGTGGCCAGACCCACCACTATCTGCTTGATGGTCATCTTCCTTACCCTGCGGTATTGCCGTCGCAGGTTACGGAATGTGAAGATACTCAGGAAGTTCAATACGCTGTTGATGAAGTCTGCAAAGGCAGAGATGGACTCTGGCTCTCCTTCCTCTCCATTGCCGCCTTCATCTCCACCTCCTCCTCCTCCTGCATCAGTTCCTCCTTCAGCTGGATCATCATCATCCTTCTCCTCCTCCTCCTCCTCCTCCTGCTCCGAGATCTGGGAGGCAATGTTCATCTCAAAGATAGTGTCCTCGCAGAAGTTGACAAACATCTCCATCTTCTCCGACTCGCCCCCCTCATTAACCACATCAAAGATGAACTGTCGTTTGGACTCTCTGACCTGAGGCATCTCCCACTGTGTGCGGTTGACCTCGCTGATCTCAAAATAAATACGCTCTATCTTCCTGCTGGCACCCATGATCTCAATACGGCCCAGGAAGGGGCGGAAGTAGTTGAGTACACTCTCTGCCTGCTCTAAGAAGTTCTTCAGCCTGAGGTCATGAGGCACATGTTCAGACAGGTTTGTCAGCAACACTGCAATGTTAAATCCAATGTCTTTAGCCGGCTCCTGGAAGCGGTCGGCAAACTCCTCAAAGTTGATCATGTCGTTCTCATCAGCCTCTGAGCAGGACAACAGGAATTGGATCTCGGAGGGAGAGTACTGTTTCTGGCTGTCCATGGCCTTCTGAAAATCTTTCTTAGAGATTAACCCTCGGGGGTCGGTCACATAATCACGGAAGGCGTCTGACGCCACAATGTCCTTCAGTTTGAGGAACATGTCAAAGAACTTGAGGATCATCTCCACGTTGCTGGAGGACTCCACCAGCATGTCCACCATCTGACGGGCAATGGTGCCGTTCACCACATTACCTGAAACACAACATTACAAGGAGGCAAATCATGAAGGAGGTGGGAGAAATTAAAGAGAAAAACAGCAGAAAGTTAGAAAGTCTGTCATAAAAATTTAATTTTACCCTCTAGTAGAGAGAGCAGCATAACCACCATGTCTTTCTGAAGGTCCAGTAGCTCCTTCAGCAGGCCAATCTGGCTGGAGTCCTACGAGACAGCACAAACATATACACAACGCTTCACAACAATAGCATTTACTGTTACTATAGTGCATTTCAGACCTGCAGACTTCTAATGATAGTGAAGATAATTCTTCTGCCAATGAAATCTCAAATGGTTGGAGAATCTAGAAGTGTTCATGCAGTATGACAATAGTGAGAGGGATGGTCCGAACACATATGGTCAGACCAAACACCTTGCATTAATACTGTATATATTCAATGAGTTTATCAGCATAATGATTTTCCCAATCTGTATGAAACCGCTAAAAAATACAATATCAGTCAAAAGTTTGGACACCTACTCATTCAAGGGTTTTTCTTTATTTTACTATTTTCTACATTGTAGAATAATAGTGAAGACATCAAAACTAGGAAATAACATACAGTGGGGCAAAAAAGTATTTAGCCAGCCACCAATTGTGCAAGTTCTCCCACTTAAAAAGATGAGAGAGGCCTGTAATTTTCATCATAGGTACACTTCAACTATGACAGACAAAATGAGAAAAAAATCCAGAAAATCACACTGTAGGATTTTTTATGAATTTATTTGCAAATTATGGTGGAAAATAAGTATTTGGTCAATAACAAAAGTTTATTTCAATACTTTGTTATATACCCTTTGTTGGCAATGACAGAGGTCAAACGTTTTCTGTAAGTCTTCACAAGGTTTTCACACACTGTTGCTGGTATTTTGGCCCATTCCTCCATGCAAATCTCCTCTAGAGCAGTGATGTTTTGGGGCTGTTGCTGGGCAACACGGACTTTCAACTCCCTCCAAAGATTTTCTATGGGGTTGAGATCTGGAGACTGGCTAGGCCACTCCAGGACCTTGAAATGCTTCTTATGAAGCCACTCCTTCGTTGTGTGTTTGGGATCATTGTCATGCTGAAAGACCTAGCCACGTTTCATCTTCAATGCCCTTGCTGATGGAAGGAGGTTTTCACTCAAAATCTCACGATACATGGCCCCATTCATTCTTTCCTTTACACGGATCAATCGTCCTGGTCCCTTTGCAGAAAAACAGCCCCAAAGCATGATGTTTCCACCCCCATGCTTCACAGTAGGTATTGTGTTCTTTGGATGCATTCTTTGTCCTCCAAACACGACGAGTTGAGTTTTTACCAAAAATATCTCTATTTTGGTTTCATCTGACCATATGACATTCTCCCAATCTTCTTCTGGATCATCCAAATGCTCTCTAGCAAACTTCAGACGGGCCTGGACATGTACTGGCTTAAGCAGGGGGACACGTCTGGCACTGCAGGATTTGAGTCCCTGGCGGCGTAGTGAGTTACTGATGGTAGGCTTTGTTACTTTGGTCCCAGCTCTCTGCAGGTCATTCACTAGGTCCCCCCGTGTGGTTCTGGGATTTTTACTCACCGTTCTTGTGATCATTTTGACCCAACAGGGTGAGATCTTGCGTGGAGCCCCAGATCGAGGGAGATTATCAGTGGTCTTGCATGTCTTCCATTTCCTAATAATTGCTCCCACAGTTGATTTCTTCAAACCAAGCTGCTTACCTATTGCAGATTCAGGCTTCCCAGCCTGGTGCAGGTCTACAATTTTGTTTCTGGTGTCCTTTGACAGCTCTTTGGTCTTGGCCATAATGGAGTTTGGAGTGTGACTGTTTTAGGTTGTGGACAGGTGTCTTTTATACTGATAAAAAGTTCAAACAGGTGCAATTAATACAGGTAACAAGGGGAGGACAGAGGAGCCTCTTAAAGAAGAAGTTACAGGTCTGTGAGAGCCAGAAATGTTGATTGTTTGTAGGTGACCAAATACTTATTTTCCACCATAATTTGCAAATAAATTCATTAAAAATCCTACAATGTGATTTTCTGGATTTTTTTCTCATTTTGTCTGTCATAGTTGAAGTGTACCTATGATGAAAATTACAGGCCTCTCTCATCTTTTTAAGTGGGAGAACTTACACAATTGGTGGCTGACTAAATACTTTTTTGCCCCACTGTATATGGAATCATGTAGTAACCAAAAAAGTGTTAAACAAATACAAATATATTTTATATTTGAGATTCTTCAAAGTAGCCTTGATGACAGCTTTGCACACTCTTGGCATTCTCTCAACCAGCTTCACGAGGTAGTCACCTGGAATGTGTTTCAATGAACAGGTGTGCCTTGTTAAAAGTTAATTTGTGGAATGTATTTCCTTCTTAATGTGTTTGAGCCAATCAGTTGTGTTGTGACAAGGTAGGGGTGGTATAAAGAAGATAGCCCTATTTGGTAAAAGACCAAGTCCATATTATGGCAAGAACAGCTCAAATAAGCAAAGAGAAATGACAGTCCATCGTTACTTTAAGAAATGAAGGTCAGTCAATCCGGAAAAAATGAAGTTTCTTCAAGTGCAGTCGCAAAAACCATCAAGCTTTATGATGAAACTAGCTCTCATGAGAACCGCCACAGGAAAGGAAGACCCCGAATTACCCCTGCTGCAGAGGATAAGTTCATTAGAGTTACCAGCCTCAGAAATTGCAGCCCAAATAAATGCTTCACAGAGTTCAAGTAACAGACATCTCCACTTCAACTGTTCAGAAGATACTAGGTGAATCAGGCCTTCATGGTCGAATTGCTGCAAAGAAACCACTACTAAAGGACACCAATAAGAAGAAGAGACTTGCTTGGGCCAAAAAATACGAGCAATGGACATTAGACGGTGGAAATCTGTCCTTTGGTCTGATGAGTCCAAATTTGAGATTTTTGGTTCCATCCGCCGTTTTTTTGTGAGACGCAGAGGAGGTGAATGGATGATCTCTGCATGTGTGGTTCCCACCGTGAAGCATGAAGGAGGAGGTGTGATGGTGTGGGGGTGCTTTGCTGGTGACACTATCTGTGATTTATTTAGAATTCAAGGCACATTTAACCAGCATGGCTACCACAGCATTCTGCAGCGATACGCCATCCCATCTGGTATGTGCTAAGTGGGACTATCATTTGTAAATGCTTATGTCAAAACTGCCATTACAGTAAATGTCAAAACTGCCATTACATTAAATGCTTATGTCAAAACTGCCATTACAGTAAATGCTTATGTTAAAACTGCCATTACAGTAAATGCTTATGTTAAAACTGCCAATACAGTAAATGCTTGTCTCCACGGTAAGACAGAATGAGATGAAGGTTAGCAGGATATCCCCTTTGCTTGCATTTTTTTTGAGGTACACATTTAAAATATTTCATCATAAACGATTAACCGATCAGGGAAAATGACATTTTACTACATCAACTTACATTTGACATGTATACAACTTACAATTCATGAGAGCCTGTAAGTTCACTTGGTTTTCGGCCAACAACATATAGTTTAAGAGTTCTTAAAAGTTAAAAAGAATATACATTTTACACAGAAAGACTAGAGAGCAACATGCATCTACAACTTTATGCTGGGGCAATGTTAGAATTAGTCAGAAAGCATCCCATCATACACACACACACACACACACACACACACACACACACACACACACACACACACAGTCAAAACATTACGGTGTCCAGGTCACTCTAACCCCTATACAGTGTACGCTCCATCAGAGGAGTGTTAAAGGGCTGTCCCTTCATTCAGCGAGCTTTACATTCACCTGCTTTTAAGCATTTCACTTTCCTATCCCTAATGTAGGTTAGTAATGTCATTGTATAAAGCACTTGAAGTTAACCAAATAAAGCAATGTTTCCATTGTTGCAGTAGGTTGTGTTGCCACTGTTCTGGAGGTTGACATACAATATTATTGAATTACAAAATAAATATTTCTCTTCTTCTTATTCTAGCATTAAAGGCAGGTGAGTATAAAACTGAGAAAAAAATCAGGGATGAATCAGGAACAAACTGGTAAACACCCAATCACGTCAATGATAGATAAATAAAATGAGTACATAGTTTACCTGCATAGACCATGTGAAAGACAGTTTACATAATCAATATCTCATAGGATTTGTAAACGATAAAAACATAAAGACAGTGCTACATTTCAAAGTACTTGGATTTTACAGTTGGCTATAGTTTCATCAAGGTGTCACGTACTAACATTACACCGCTAATATATTTCATTATCAGTACATATAACTTATCAATCTACAAACTGTTTACTTGTAACTAACATACTTACAGTACGGTACAAATGTGCCGTTACTTTCTTCAGTTAAAAAAGGAGTACCACTGTTCAATAGTGTTCCAGTCATGTATGTGGTGTGTCTGCAAGCCAGTGCATTAGTGTGAATGTCAGGTAGAAAAAGAGCGTGTGCATGAGAATATATCTGTGAGGAGA
Source organism: Oncorhynchus clarkii lewisi (assembly GCF_045791955.1). NCBI lineage: Eukaryota > Metazoa > Chordata > Actinopteri > Salmoniformes > Salmonidae > Oncorhynchus > Oncorhynchus clarkii. Next base: position 31,336,697 of record NC_092175.1, on the reverse strand, counting down.
TATCTGTGAGGAGATATCTGTGGAGATATCTCTGAGGCTGATTGCTTTATGCCTGGGAGTAAGAGAGGACACTTTCATGTAGCAGAGGTTTTTAGCATCACAATAAGATCTAGTTCACCATTCCAGATTCACTTTCTATAAACTACTTTCACGGTACATATATATTTTTTAAATTACAGACTTATCAGTCAAACAATGCAACAAAAGTGTTCAAGTTGTTGGCTTGAAAGGCGTTTGTTAAATGCATAGTTGGCAGTCAAGTGTAAGTTCAGAGCAGATTTTCACCCCAGAAATGGTAACACAGACCACTTTGATATGTGAAACCACAATCCTTTAATAAAAAGTGCACAAAATAGCCTATACCATGAAATGTAGATGCAAGTGTATTTTGTGCACAGCGTAGTTACATACAGATGATTTTTGTGGGCATTTACATGCCATATACATATATATATACAAACTATGTAATTTCCTCATGCACATCCAACTTTAGTGTAAGGTACACAATGTGTGGTTTCTAGGGGGATAGTAGCCATGTTTTGTGTGCTGAGATGTGTAGATGTGTATGTTGATATTTTGAGGCAGGTAGCTTGTACCTGTGCCAGCTTCATCATCAAGTGGGCAAAGACGTGGAGGAAGCCTACTACTGCATCCCACAACCTGCTGTGGGTCAGGGACTGCTGGTTGCCTGTACACGGACCCTGAGGGGAGACCACCGGGTACGTACGGTCACACACTTACCCAGTAACATCCAGTCATCAAATCAAATCTATTTATATAGCCCTTCTTACATCTGCTGATATCTCAAAGTGCTGTACAGAAACCCAGCCTAAAACCCCAAACAGCAAGCAATGCAGGTGTAGAAGCACGGTGGCTAGGAAAAACTCCCTAGAAAGGCCAGAACCTAGGAAGAAACCTAGAGAGGAACCAGGCTATGTGGGGTGGCCAGTCCTCTTCTGGCTGTGCCGGGTGGAGATTATAACAGAACATGGCCAAGATGTTCAAATGTTCATAAATGACCAGCAGGATCAAATAATAATAATCACAGTAGTTGTCGAGGGTGCAACAGGTCAGCACCTCAGGAGTAAATGTCAGTTGGCTTTTCAGTCATCTACATACTGTACAGATGAATGGGTTTATACTCACCTGGATGTACTCAGTCAGACTGTTAAAGATCTGTTTAGCCACTGTCATGGCCTTGGAGAAGTTCTTCTTGCCTGGCTCATCGATGATCTCTTTCCCAGAGTAATACCAGTAGAAATCACTGATTGACTCCTTTAGAGAGAGTGAACGATAGAGAGCGAGAGATAGAGAAAGTGAGAGGGTGAACGAGTGAGGGTGAAAGAGCGAGAAGGTGAGAGAGAGAGAGAGAGAGAGAGAGAGAGAGAGAGAGAAAGAGAGAGAGAGGGGGGGGGGGGGGGTGAGAGAGAGAGGGGGTGGGTGAGAGAGAGAGCGGGAGAGAGAGAGGGTTAGAGAGAAAGCCACTGTGCTTCTGCATTTCTTGCTCTTTGTAGTTTTAGGTTGGGTTTCTGCACTTTGTGACAACTTCTGATGTAAAAAGGGCTTTATAAAATTCATTAGAAATGTGAATTTTCATTGTAAAAGGGACAACATGACACCTTTTTAATAGGTATGTGTTAATAGTCAGAGTCCCAGTACCTGCAGTCGGAGGAGGTAATCCACAGTGCAGATGATGATGTTGATAGTGGTGGTGCTGCCTGTCTGTGTCCTCAAGTAGTTCTGGAAATCTGGAGTAAAAACAGAGTCCACTCAAATAGACTGCCAACATTTGATTAGCATTACAGAAAGTCATGATTCAAAGTCATTGTCCTAAGTGTTGCTGTGCCGCCACAGATGAATCCATCATTCCCTAAATAGAACACCATTGGATAATATTTTTCTCACCGTTATTGTGGCCCTCACAGAGCAGCTGCAACACGCGGAACAGATCACATGTAAACTCATCATCCGACATGACTTTCTCACCTAGAGAGGTCAGACAAAGGGGCAGAGGATCAGACTAGTTTTAGGGGTACTGGATGTATTTGACATAAGGGGGGGTTCAGTCAGGCCACCTCTTTCTATCTGTATGTAATGTAGGTGGGAGACTAACTAGACAATTTGAGCCATTCATCCGAGTGTTAGCCAGTGCGTGCCATGGTCAGCAGCACACATGCTTGCAGCAATAAGGTGAGTGTGATAATCATTTCACAGCTCTCCATCACGTCTGCATAATCATATTAGTAAGAGCTGCAATAGCCTCCTCCTTACAGACGGTCCATCTTCCTTTAGTCCATACTGAGTTGTTCACTGTAGCTACAATATAGAAAACTTCAAACACTTGCTGAATCATGGCCAATAGGTTGGCATGTAATGTAAAAGCACATTCACAGAAACAAGCAACGATAAGAACTTCTGCACTTTATTACACATAATCAAACACCAGAAACAGTTCTCCATCAACACTGAAAACACAGTATACTAAATACACAGTATACATACAGATAAAAGTACATGGTCACATCAACATGTATAGATACAATGGACAACACTGTGTACCGCACAGACATTCAACGTAATGGAGAAGTTGACCCTGTCAGTTCCTTAGTCAGTGCATGCAGAAACACAGTCATGCAGCACAGACCTACTGCACTCCTCTACCTCCACTGAATGTGGGTTAAGAGGGCCAGAGTTTGGACTTCTGTCCAAGCAAGGTAGAGTGGAGGAGGGATTATGTCTTTGTGGGGGGGATTACAGTGTAAGTCATGTGAGGGTTCAGAGGTGGGTGGGGCAGACAGAGTGCTGATCTAGGATCAGTTTGCCTTTCATATCATAAAAAAAATATGATTTCAGCTCATTCGGAAAGTATTCAGACGCCTTCCCCTTTTCCACATTTTGTTACGTTACAGCCTTATTCTAAAATGGATACCATAAAAACAATCCTCATCAATCTACATACTACATAATGACAAAGCGAAAACAGATTTTGGGGAATTATTTGCTAACTTATAAAAATCAAAAACTGAAATACCTTTTTACATACGTTTTCAGACCCTTTGCTATGAGACTCGAAATTGAGCTCAGGTGCAGTTGTTCCCCTTGATCATCCTTGTTTCTACAACTTGATTGGAGTCCACCTGTGGTAAATTCAATTGATTGGACATGATTTGGAAAGGCACACGCCTGTCTATATAAGTTCCCACAGTTGACAGTGCATGTCAGAGCAAAAACCAACCCATGAGGTCGAAGGAATTGTCCGTAGAGCTCAAAGACAGGATTGTGTCGAGGCACAGATCTGGGGAAGGGTACAAAAAATGTCTGCAGCATTGAAGGTCCCCAAGAACACAGTGGCCTCCATCATTCTTAAATGGAAGAAGTTTGGAACCACCAAGACTCGAGCTGGCCGCCCGGCCAAACTGAGCAATCGGGATAGAAGGGGCTTGGTCAGGTAGTCGACCAAGAACCCGATGGTCACTCTGACAGAGCTCCAGAGTTCCTCTGTGGAGATGGGAGAACCTTCCAGATGGACAACCATCTCCGCAGCACTCCACCAATCAGGCCTTTCTGGTAGAGTGGCCAGACGAAAGCCATGACAGCCTCATTGGAGTTTGACAGGATTCTGTGTATGACTGGATTGCTCAGGGTCTGAACACCATTCTTTTTTTGTTATACATTTGCAAACATTTCTAAAAACCTGTTTTTGCTTTGTCATTATGAGGTATTGTGTGTAGATTGATCAGGGGAAAAAACAAGTTAATCAATTTTAGAATAAGGCTGAACATAACAAAATGTGGAAAAAGTCAAGGGGTCTGAATACTTTCCAAATGCACTGTATATGGACAGATCCTAGATCAGCAATCCTACTCTGAGATGCTTTGTGGATCCAGAGTTACAAACACTGAGGATTAATATGAGAGATAGATAGATCCAGATATTGAGCTTATTCCGTGCTCAGGAAGTCTGATCGCAATAGTGGTGAGCTTCTGAGTTTCAGTAGATCTGTGGTTAGCCACTCAATGGGAAAAAACACTTTTCAGTCATTGTCTGTTGTTAGGGTACATTACTCTTTGAGAGTTGAATAAGTTTACTATGAATACAGTATATAGTCATGTACAGTATATACCAGAGAAACAATGGAATTGGCATTACTTGACATGACTGAAAGGTTATTTCATAAACTCCTTGAGTGTGTTATTGAATAAAGGTGGGCCCCACAACACAAGATAATTAAGAGATAAAGAAAATGAAGAGACAGGGAGAGGGAACAGGGAACAGGGAGGGCAATAGAAAGAGAAAATGTAGAAAAACAGAGGGACAGAGGTATCATTTACCCCGTTCTGACTTCATGTCTGAGGACCAGCAAAGGAGGGAATGGGAAGAGAGGATAGGGGAGGGAGGGACGCGATGATGGCAAGGTAGGGAAAGAGAGCGATGGTGAGTTGATTGACAACAGTAGAACACGTAGGAGTTTTAAACTAAGAATTAGTTAAAAAATAATTCTACATTTACAAAATATTTTACAAATTAACATTGAATGTAAACACAAAATATTAGCAAGTCAAAATACAGTACTAAAAAGACACCATGTAAATTCAAATTACCAACTGACAAGGCGTTAGCACTGACAAAATTACAGCCATATCAACACATGAATCACTCAATCATTATTGGACATCAGAGTTGATGGATGTTACTAATACTGAAAAAAGATGAGGAATGAAGTGGAGGAACTCCCACTCAGTGACCATAGGCCCTGATACTGCACATGTGTGAGTGTGTGATTGTCTAGGTGTGTGATTGTCTAGGTGTGTGATTGTCTAGGCAGGACATGGATGCAAAGATGGTGTAAGGTGGTACAAAGTTGGTGTACCAGTGTCCAGAACAGTGAGAGCTTTAAAGACTTACTTGTTCCCTCCTCCGACAACATGCCCAGACCCTCTGCCTTGTTCTGTCTCTCAAAGGCATTCAGGTCCAGGACACTGCCACGAAAAACAACATACAGTCAACTTTTATCAAACTTCAGAAGCTGTTGGCTCCATTTTCCATTTATATACACTACTGTTCAAAAGTTTGGGGTCACTTAGAAATGTCCTTGTTTTTGAAAGAAAAGCACATTTTTTGTCCATTAAAATAACATCAAATTGATCAGAAATACAGTGTAGACATTGTTAATGTTGTAAATGACTATTGTAGCTGGAAACGGCTGATTTTTTATGGAATATCTACATAGGCATACAGAGGCCCATTATCAGCAACCATCACTCCTGTGTTCCAATAGCACGTTGTGTTAGCTAATCCAAGTTTATAATTTTAAAAGGCTAATTGATCAATAGAAAACACTTTCGCAATTATGTTAGCACAGCTGAAAACTGTTGTGCTAATTAAAGAAGCAATAAAACTGGCCTTCTTTTAACAAGTTGAGTATCTGGAGCATTAGCATTTGTGGGTTCGATTACAGGCTCAAAATGGCCAGAAACAAATAACTTTCTTCTGAAAATCGTCAGTCTATTCTTGTTCTGAGAAATGAAGGCTATTCCATGCGACAAAATTTCCAAGAAACTAAAGATCTCGTACAACACTGTACAACACTCCCTTCACAGAATAGCGCAATCTGGCCCAAACCAGAATAGAAAGAGGAGTGGGAGGCCCCGGTGCACAACTGAGCAAGAGTACAATTAGAGTGTCTAGTTTGAGAAACATGCGCCTCACAAGTCCTCAACTGGCAGCTTCATTAAATAGTACCTGCAAAACACCAGATTTTAGAAAAGCAGGGCAGGATGGATATAGATCTATAACAGTTTTGAAGAGGGGGATGACCGCGGCAGCTTTCCAATCTTTGGGGATCTCAGACGATACGAAAGAGAGGTTGAACAGGCTAGTAATAGGGGTTGTAACAATTTCAGCGGATCATTTTAGAAAGAGAGGGCCCAGATTGTCTTGCCCAGCTGATTTGTAGGGGTCCAGATTCTTCAGCTCTTTCAGAACATCACCTGTCTGAATTTGGGTGAAGGAGAAATGGTGGGGGGGGCTTGGGCAAGTTGCTGCAGGGGGTGCAGAGCTGTTGGCCGGGGTAGGGGGTAGCCAGGTGGAAAGCATGGCCAGTCGTAGAAAAATGCTTATTGAAAATACCGATTATCGTAGATTTATAGGTGGTGACAGTGTTTCCTAGCCTCAGTGCAGTGGCCAGGGAGGAGGTACTCTTATTCTCCATGGGCTTTACAGTGAGTGTCCCAAAACTTTTTGGAATGAGTAGGTGTATCCAAACTTTTGACTGGTACTGTCCTTTATGAGTAATTCAGGGGTGAAGACAAACCTGCATGTCTGCATTAGAGCCTGGACACTCAAAAAGAAGCCAACATCCTTCTTGTCCTTCAAGTACTCAAGCATTTTCTGCAAGCAGACAGTGAGACCAGTCAATTACTACTATATCCTCAGGTCAGATGGACAGCCCACTGAGAGAACACTTACCTGTTGAACCTCAACATTACCACCGTTTAGGATGGAGATGCCCAATTTAAGGGTGGAGGACACCATGCAGCCAGTCTCACCTAAATGCAGAGAAAAGTATTCTTTACCATTCAAGATGGACGGGTATGAATAATGTCTTTGATGTGTCTACCATGACACCCTTCAAATACATGCACTGTGGTGGAGGGACATTGACTTGTAGTACTGCAGGGTTCTCCAATAGGCGGTCTGCAGGCCAAATTATTTTATTTGCCCCCCCCCCTCAAGTTTTTATGAGCAAAAAATAAGCCTCAATGTGATTTTAATTTAGGAAATCTGTTTCGAAGTATTCCTACGCATAAATAGAGAGAAGCATATATGATCGTATCCCAATGTAATCAAGGTTTGATTTGATTTTGTTTTTGTTAAATACTATATCTGTTTGGGATTCTTGTGGTCAATTTGAAGTGTACAAATTATTTATAACTAAATTATGTTTCGTCCCCCTGACCGTCCTCTCAAGGAGTAATCATCCCACAGTTGAATGTAATTGGGGATCCTTGGTGTAACTGCATGGGTTGGGGAAGTACCTTTGCAAGCACTGATCATCTGCAGCACCATCTCAGCCGCCCCACGGTTATGGAGACGGGACTGCTGGTACAGAAGTCTCTGTTTCTCCATCTCTTTTTCCTGTGATGGACACAGATGCTGTGACTGTGTCCTGATGGTCACACAAAGAAGGAGAACAAGTGACAGTCACACAGTCCCTCTGCATTCACACAGCTAGTACCTAGCTGTATAGACCTTCTCTCTGAGCTTCACTGATTTGCTGCCCTAAACTTTGTTTTAATAGTGTAGGCCTATTGTTTTAAATGCTTCATATACAATGCCAGTCAAAGTTTGGACACACCTACTCATTGAAAGTTTTTTCTTTATTTTGACTATTTATATACTAATAGTGAAAACATCAAACTATGAAATAACACATAATGAATGGTATAATAAGCCAAAAAGTGTTTAAAAAATCTAAATATATTTTAGATTTTAGATTCTTCAAAGTATCCACCCTTTGCATTGATGACAACTTTGCACACACTTGGCATTTTCTCAACCAGCTTCATAAGGTAGTCACCTGGAATGCTTTTCCAACAGTCTTGAATGAGTTCCCGCATATGCTGAGCACTTGTTGGATGCTTTTCCTTCACTTTTCCTTAATTGAAATGCATTTCATGAAGCTGGTTGAGAGAATGCCAAGAGTGTGCAAAGCTGTCATCAAGGCAAAATATATATATTTACATTTTATTTAACCTTTATTTAACTAGGCAAGTCAGTTAAGAACAAATTCTTATTTACCATGACGGCCTACACCGGTCAAACCTGGATGACGCTGGGCCAATTGTGCGCCGTCCTTTAGACTCCCAATCATGGCCGGTTGTGATACAGGGTGTCTGTAGTGACGACTCAAGAACTGAGATGCAGTGCCTTAAACCGCTAATTTGTTCTTAACTGACTTGCCTACTACTGTAGTTAAATAAAATAAAAAATACATTTGTTTAACACTTTTTTGGTTACTACATGATTCCATATGTGTTATTTCATAGTTTGGATGTCTTCACTATTATTCAACAATGTAGAAAATAGTGAAAATTAAGAAAAACCCTGGAATGAGTAGGTCTGTCTAAACTTTTGACTTACCGAATATCTAAAATTGAAATAGTTTCTCATTCTCAGTTTCTACTCTCCACCTCCATTTCTTAGTTGCCATTTTCCTCTCACTGTATGTAATTGATAAACTCATTCAAACCTGCATGCTTTATCTGCTTTTTGACTCGTTTTCTACACATTTCATTACTTCCATTCCACCTATCTGTTTCTCTCTCTCACCCATTCTCTCTCCCCAGTTAATTAGTCATGGAGTCGTTACACTACTTCTGCACGTTTGCTGACTGGAGCAAACGTTAGACTACAGCAAACAGCCCTGATGGCCTTGCACGCTGCAGTGCTAGCCGTTGCAAAGAACCATACAGGATCTATTGAATAACCACAGTGTCCCCCTTGGTGTCTTAAATAAATGTAATGACATTTTTATTTTAAAAAGCCCAAACATGTCTGTCACAGAACTACATTTGTAGTGTAAGCTGTCAACATTTTGACAAGTGCAATGTAATGCAATTAAGTATATAGAAGGTATAAAAACTAACCAGATTTGATATTGTAACCAACATTTTCTTTTCAACCAAGAATTAATTAAAACAAAAGTAATACAAATACATATTTAATCAGTTCCCACAAGCATCCCACCCTCCTAACCCACCCACCCACCTGCGAATGCCTGATTATGGTCTACCCAGTAAGCATGGTGCAGATGTACTTGACATTACTTATAGAGTTTCCAATCCAATAGAAACAAGAGCAGGGTTTGGATAAGCCATCTATCAGGTGTAGTATACAGTCTGTCTATCAGTGAATGTGTTGTTGCTGGAACTCTTCTTACACATATTCTTACTGTATGTGTCAGTCTAGGTGTCTGGGAGAGTAGACAGGCTTTCACTGTAGTCTATTGGTCAATACGTTAAGAAAGTATGGAAGGGAACAGCATTGATTAGTAACACTCAGTTAATAGAGATAAAGGTGTTACGCCAGAGTAAGTGGGAGAGCAGTAAGAGAACATGGAACTGACACAGACGTGGTCAGAGGTCAGTCAAAGGGTCAGTAGTTGGTTGCAATCTGAGAAACAGACAGGATCAGTTCTGTTCGAGATTCCATCTGAGAAACAGACAGGATCAGTTCTGTTAGAGATTCCATCAGAATCTACATGAAAGACCATAGGTGGGGTATGGTGGTATGAGCTGGTATGAGCTGGCAGTGATAGACTAGACTTGGGACAATGTGTGGTAACCAACAACATGGCTAATGGCCTCCTACATTCTAAAGGTAACAATTTACAGACGCAGGAGTAATTCCTATTCGTCCAAATATACCACTTACATACATAAGTGGCATAAAATACCGGTATATACACTGAGTGGACAAAACTTTAGGAACACCGGCTCTTTCTATGACAGACTGACCAGGTGAATCCAGGTGAAAGCTATGATTCCTTGTTGATGTCACTTGTTAAATCCACTTCAATCAGTGTAGGTGAAGGGAAAGGACAGGTTAAAGAAGGATTTTTCAGCCTTGAGACAATTGAGACATGGATTGTGTATGTGTGCCATTCAGAGGATTTATTTTCCTTTGAACGGGGTATGGTAGAAGGTGCCAGGAGCACCGGTTTGAATGTGTCAAGAACTGTAACGCTGCTGGAATTTTCACGCTCAACAGTTTCCCGTGTGTATCAAGAATGGTCCACCACCCAAAGGACATCCAGTGAACTTGACAACTGTGGGAAGCATTGGAGTCAACATGGGCCAGCATCCCTGTGGAACACTTTCCACACTTTGTAGAGTCCGTCCCCCGGCCAATTGAGGCTGTTCTGAGGGCAAAAAAGGTGTGCAACTCAATATTAGGAAGGTGTTCCTAATGTTTTGTATGCTTAGTGTATATACAAACTATGGAAATTATTAGATGTATTTCTGTCCAAAATAATCGAGGAGCCATTATATGATTGACAACAGTATTTGACCCATGTAAATACATTCTGCCTGCCAAATTGAAGGAATTACTCATCAATAGAACTTTGTGCTATTGATGATGGTCCACATGATTGTGTATGGTCTAGATAAGTTGTATTTTCCAATCACTTTGTGAGTCATGCAACATCTACAGAATGTTAACGGTGTTGTTAACCACAACAGCCAGGTACAATCCAGAAACACTTGGAGTGAAGCAAAACACAAAGAAGGAGAACAAGCGACAAACAAATAACATTTAGGAGGAAGCAACAAGCATATAAAGGAACAGATAGAAGAGACAAAATAGGGATGAGAGAGGAGAGAGAAGAAGAGGAGACAGAGAGAGAGAAGAGCGATAGAGAACAGAGAGATGTGGTTGCATGCTGATGTGCAGTGGATGATGTGGTCACTCGATGCGTTGAGAGCTACCGCTCCAGTGTCTCCCTGCTCCCCTGCCCCTGGCCGCCCCATACCAGTTCTGTCTGTTGCACCTCAAAGGACATCTCATCCTCAGCCCCTTCCTCCACCTCCTCTCCCCCTTCGTCCTCCTCACCAATGTGGCAGCTCTACAACACACACAGACAAGGAAAAAATAAATGACATACTTTAAATACATTCGTATACAAATAACAATAACATGCTAAAATGTTCCATCATAAAACTCACCTTTGCCATAATATCAGCGTATGCCATATATAGGTAATCTGTATCAAGTTTACTGTAACGTTGAGAAGAAACAGAGGCTTAGGCAACATGTCAAAAGGTTGAGATGCGTGTTTAGTGTTGAATTCAATCCAAAAGCTGCTCAACTAACATGCTTGAGGGAGAAAAGGTGAGTCCCACCTCTTCTCTGTGAGAGCGGTACGGCTGAAATGCAAAATTAGTTGGTGAAGGGGATCTGGCTTGGTCTCAGTCTCTTCCTCTTCCTCTCCTTCCTGCTCCATGGCTTTCTGTGTTTGAGAAAGAGATGTGGAAGTGAAACTACAGGAGGAAACTCGCAGGTCCTGAAATCCTCAAAAGGTGAGTCAAGCATGCAGAGCTTACAGACAAGTCATCTATCATTCTGTCCTCAAAGGAGTAGCCTTCAGTATGGATCCAGTTGCATTTGTATCCTTCCAGGAACATATTGGAAGCTCTATGCCTGTGAGGCAGACAGAAAACCATGTTAGTGTCTGCATTTTACTTGTGGCTGTGTGTTACTTACTGGATATGTTTGAATATGGAGGCAGGTAGCCTAACATTTTAGAATGTCGGACCAGTAACTGAAAAGTCGCTGGTTCTAATCTCAGAGCAGACTAGGTGAAAAATCTGTCGATGTGCACTTGAGCAAGGCGCTTAACCCTAATTTCTTGTGTAAATCGCTCTGGATAAGAGTGCCTGCTAGATGACTCAAATGTAAATACAAGACTGTAGTAGCGTCTCTAACCTGGGTAGGTTGTAGAGTGGAGTCATCCTAAAGCAGGCTACCACAGCCTTGCGTCTCTGCTTGGAGAGCAGTTTGTGCCACACAATCTTTTTGGATTTGAAGGGGTGCTCCGTCTAAGTGAGACAAGATAATTGAGAGAAACGGCACCACTGACATCATGCCATGTGTGTGAAGTAGGACTATAGGGATACTGTGGGATTATATTGATGTTGTAGTATTGAAGTACTGAGTGTACTACTACTACTACTCACCACCTCAATGTGATAGAGAACAGCTGACACCTCCTGCACCCTCTTCACCACTTTCTCTGGAGCGTCAGCATCCTCAGCCTTCCCTGCCATCTCCTTATACAGGGACATCTGCCAGCACATGGACGGGTTCTCCACCTGAACACAACACACTGCAGCTAGAGGAACGCACACTGCAGCTAGAGGAACACACACTGCAGCTAGAGGAACACACACTGCAGCCGGGGGAACGCACAGTGCAGCCGGAGGAACACTCACTGCAGCCGGGGGAACACACAGTGCAGCCGGAGGACCACTCATTGCAGCCGGAAGAACACACAGTGCAGCCGGAGGAACACTCACTGCAGCCGGAGGAACACACAGTGCAGCTAGAGGAACACACAGTGCAGCTAGAGGAACACACACTGCATCCGGAGGAACACACAGTGCAGACCTTGGCTCGGTCATAGGAACACACAGTGCAGCCGGAGGAACACACAGTGCAGACCTTGGCTCGGTCATAGGAACACACAGTGCAGCCGGAGGAACACTCACTGCAACCAGGGGAACACACAGTGCAGACCTTGGCTCGGTCATAGGAACACACAGTGCAGCCGGAGGAACACACAGTGCAGTCGGAGGAACACACAGTGCAGCCGGAGGAACACACAGTGCAGTCGGAGGAACACACAGTGCAGTCGGAGGAACACACAGTGCAGTCGGAGGAACACACAGTGCAGTCGGAGGAACACACAGTGCAGTCGGAGGAACACACAGTGCAGCCGGAGGAACACACAGTGCAGTCGGAGGAACACACAGTGCAGCCGGAGGAACACACAGTGCAGTCGGAGGAACACACAGTGCAGCCAGAAGAAACACACACTGCAGCCGGAGGAACACACACTGCAGCCGGAGGAACACACACTGCAGCCGGAGGAACATACCGTGCAGCCGGGGGAACACACACTGCAGCTGGAGGAACACACAGTGCAGCCGGAGGAACATACCGTGCAGCCGGGGGAACATACCGTGCAGCCGGGGGACCACACACTGCAGCCGGAGGAACACACAGTGCAGCCGGAGGAACATACCGTGCAGCCGGGGGAACACACACTGCAGCCAGGGGAACACACAGTGCAGCCGGAGGAACACACAGTGCAGCCGGAGGAACATACCGTGCAGCCGGGGGAACACACACTGGAGCCGGAGGAACATACCGTGCAGCCGGAGGAACATACCGTGCAGCCGGGGGAACACACAGTGCAGCCGGAGGAACAAACCGTGCAGCCGGAGGAACATACCGTGCAGCCGGAGGAACATACCGTGCAGCCGGGGGAACATACCGTGCAGCCGGGGGAACACACACTGCAGCCGAAGGAACATACAGTGCAGCCGGAGGAACATACAGTGCAGCCGGAGGAACATACAGTGCAGCCGGAGGAACATACCGTGCAGCCGGGGGAACACACACTGCAGCCGGAGGAACATACAGTGCAGCCGGAGGAACATACAGTGCAGCCGGAGGAACATACAGTGCAGCCGGAGGAACATACCGTGCAGCCGGGGGAACACACACTGCAGCCGGAGGAACATACCGTGCAGCCGGAGGAACATACAGTGCAGCCGGGGGAACACACCGTGCAGCCGGAGGAACATACCGTGCAGCCGGAGGAACATACCGTGCAGCCGGGGGAACACAAAGTGCAGCCGGAGGAACATACCGTGCAGCCGGAGGAACATACCGTGCAGCCGGGGGAACACACAGTGCAGCCGGAGGAACATACCGTGAAGCCGGAGGAACATACCGTGCAGCCGGAGGAACATACCGTGCAACCGGAGGAACATACCGTGCAGCCGGAGGAACATACCGTGCAGCCGGAGGAACATACCGTGCAGCCGGAGGAACATACAGTGCAGCCGGGGTCACACACACTGCAGCCGGAGGAACACACAGTGCAGCCGGAGGAACACCACAGGACTTCACCATGTATCACTTTACTGCACCAACCCAGTCCATCTTACCTTGCCTTGAAGATGCAGGTTGTTTTGCAAAAACTCTCTTACTTCCTCATCCGTGTCCCTCTGGAAAACAAATGTTGTTTAACATTTATTTTGGAACCATTTCTGTGTCTGGATATACGGCCCTATGAGTCTGGCTCAAACAACTAGTCATACTACGGCAGAGTTATTGAGGGCAGACTACCAAAGAGTATCGTATCTTGGCCAGGTTGATAAGCTCCTGATCAGCAGGGGAGCACATGTTGAGGCCGATGGGGAGCATCTTTTTCAGGGCAGCCACAATAAGTGACGTCTGCACTGAGTAACGATCTCTTTTCTTCTTGGTACGCTCCACGTCTGAGCCACCAGCCTAAGAACACAAGGAGGGACCAAGCCAAGAACATAAGGAGGGACCAAGGCATCTTCTTCATGCATAAAGCCACAACCAATACATGCATTGAACAACATATCAATTACCACTGCTTAGCATTGAACAACATATAGATCAACACTGCTTAGCATTGAACAACATATACATTAACACTGCTTAGCATTGAACAACATATACATTAACACTGCTTAGCACTGAACAACATATAGATCAACACTGCTTAGCATTGAACAGCATCAATTACCACTGCTTAGCATTGAACACCATCAATTACCACTGCTTAGCATTGAACAATATCAATTAACACTGCTTAGCATTGAACCCATGGCACTGATTCGATGGCACGACACTCACAATCACTTACATTTTTCAATAAACACACCTGTCCTGTTCTACCTCTTAACCATGAAAATAATTATTAATGAACACTACAATAGAAAAGCAACTTATTCTACATTATACACTCAGTGTCCAGTTCATTAGGTACACCCATATAGTACTGGGTAAGACCCCCCCCTCCCCCTTTGCCTCCAGAACAGCCTGAATTCTTCAGGGCATGGATTCTACAAGGTGTGGTTTCCTAAGTTACTCAATTGGTATCAAGGGACCTAACGTGTGCCAGGAAAACATACCCCCCATTATTTCACCACCAACCTCTACCGTTGACACCAGGCAGGGTGAGGCCATGGACTCGTGCTCCTTATGCCAAATCCTGACAGAAACCGGGATTGGTCGGACCAGGCGTTCTTTTTCCACTCCTCAATTGTCCAGTGTTGGTGATCTTGTGCCCACTGGAGCCGCTTCTTCTTGTTTTTAGCTGATAGGAGTGGAACCCGGTGTGGTTGTCTGCTGCAATAGCCCTTGTGTGACAAGGACTGATGAGTTGTGCATTCCGAGATGCCATTCTGCACACCACTGTTGTACTGCACCATTGTTTGACTGTTTGTGGCCCGCCTCCTTCAACCTCTCTCATCAACAAGCTGTTTTCGCCCACAGGACTGCCGCTGACTGGATGTTTTTAGTTTGTCGCACCATTCTCTGTAAACCCTAGACACAGTTGTGCGTGAAAAGCCCAGTAGGCCAGCCGTTTCTGAGATAATGGGACTGGCGCACCTGGCACTAATGACGAAACCACGCTCAAAGTCACTTAGGTCACTTGCTTTTCCAATTCTAACATTCTATCGAACAGTAACTGAATGACTTGATGCCTGTCTGACTGTTTTATATAGCAAGCCATGGCCACGAGACTGTAGGAGCCAACCATTATTGTGAATGAGGTGGTGTACCTAATAAACTGGCTACTGAGTGTATATTTACATTAAATTAAACAATCTCCATCACGTGTCAAACACATTCCACAGAGGGCTGAGTGTCTGCTGGTTATCACTCCTCCCTTGTACTTGATCGATTAATTAAGGTCACTGATTAGTAAGGAACTTTCCTCACCTGGTTGTCTAGGTCTTAGTTAGGAACTCCTCTCACCTGGTTGCCTAGGTCTTAGTAAGGAACTCCGCTCACCTGGTTGTCTAGGTCTTAGTAAGGAACTCCGCTCACCTGGTTGTCTAGGTCTTAGTAAGGAACTCCCCTCACCTGGTTGTCTAGGTCTTAGTAAGGAACTCCCCTCACCTGGTTGTCTAGGTCTTAGTAAGGAACTCCACTCACCTGGTTGTCTAGGTCTTAGTAAGGAACTCCCCTCACCTGGTTGTCTAGGTCTTTGTAAGGAACTCCCCTCACCTGGTTGTCTAAGTCTTAATTGAAAGGAAATCCCCAAAACCAGCAGACACTAGGTCATCCATGGAATGAGTTTGACATCCTAGATGTACATGACATCCACACTTTGTGCAATGTACTAAAAACCATAATGTGCTCTTGTCACATTATTTCCAGCTTGATACCTGCAATCCAGTGGAAATGTGACCATTGCTTCTCATTTCAATGACCTGTTGAGTTACAATGTGTCCCCATACCTGCTTACTCAGGCTGTAGCTATCACAAAATACCATTAATTAACAGTTAACACCCTCTAATATCAAAAGCCATGGACTCATCTCTGAACCCTTCAGCCTGGGTCAGTTCCTTCACATCATCATATTATTCAGTATTTGCTGCAGGTGGACAGGCAATGTACTGATAAAAGAACCAAACTGCCCAGAATCAGGGCTACATCTCACCACCATAATGACCTGTTTCTGAACACTTGGCCGGTAAGGGGAGGGGAATGTGAGAATGTAACACTGCATTGAGAAGGACAGGGGTTGGAGCTGGGGTGGAGGGTGTTGGGGAGGACAACTGAAAGGAATCATTCTAATCTGTAGTACAGGAAATCAGTGAAACTGCACAGATAAAAACATGCTTACAAACGCATTGCATTCACATTAAAGATCCTGTTGTACAGTATGTTTCTCAGGTGCATTTGGCACCAGCAGCACTAGGTGAATTCATGCGTTACATGGTTTTGGAGAGTAACAAAGCTCCTGTTGAAAACACACACAACTATTAGTTGTAAGTAGCATCATGTTAATAGGAAACTAGATTCAGATCAAGGTGTTAGCAACCAACTAGCAAATCACACAAGTAAACCAAATGTCCATGGGATATACGCCCCACATGGGATAAGTCCCATCACCCCTCCCGCTCTCCTGTCTCGTTTCTGTGATGGAACATCACAGAAACTGTTGTCTGCTGTCTCTGTCTGTTGTCTGCCCTCTCTGACGTCCCCTGCAAGCTTGTATGTAGTGTGTGTGTATTTCTCTGTCTCTCTGTGTGTGTATGTGTACACGTGCGTGTCATACAGCAGGCTGAGATTGGCCCAGGGAGTGAAGATAACAGAGGACCAATGCACAGAACAGGAGAGGACGCAAAGCCCTAGAAACAGAGAATGTGTCATGACCAAATGTCCCGAAGGACTAAGGGAATCTGCAGTGGTGAAAAGTGAGACTGCTGTATCCATCTCGGAGTATGCCCTTTATGACAGAGAAGTGCATCTACTCCTGGTAAAGTAAAATGTGAGCGAGTGGTAGGAGTGTGTCAAAGCTACAGACAAGTCCAGGCAGACCAGTACTTCAATGCAAAGAGTGTGTTATGAATAAGGCTAGTTTAGAGGAAGATGGGTGCAAAGGTTTTAGGGGAGATTTTAGAAGACAGGTTTGATTAAAATAGAGGTGGGGTGAGGTAGTCACATTGAGTTTATTCTACATAGAGTACTATAACTTTTTTCAGTCGGGTTAAATATAGTATCAGGTCATGGGTTAAAGAAAGGGGACAAGTGTGTGGGTGGTGACTGACTGGAGGATATGATGACGCTAAGCCATGGTCTGACATGGCGGCTACAGGGAGGGTGGAATGACTGAACGGTGAGCACAGAGAGCAGGACTAACAGCATCCCCTTGTGTAGGGAGCTAGACCACAAATGCTACAGACCAACCAACCTTCAACAGAAAATAAAATAAATGGAAGGAAAACTCCCACCTAACTACAATCAACTGGATGCAAACTCATTGGCAGGATGATGGCACTCTGCTCCCACTGCTGCTTTGGGCAGGCCTGGTGCGGAGCCTAGTACTTTCATCAAGCGCCTCCAGACTCCCCATACTATAGTTTTGGCAAGTCGGTTAGGACATCTAATTTGTGCATGTTTATTTAACTTATAATTCACCGTATCACAATTCCAGTGGGTCAGAAGTTTACATACACTAAGTTGACTGTTACCTTTACATACACTAAGTTGACTGTTACCTAAAGTTACCTTTAAACAGCTCGGAAAAGTCCAGAAAATTATGTCATGGCTGTAGAAGCTTCTGATAGGCTAATTGACATCATTTGAGTCAATTGGAGCTGTACCTGTGGATGTATTTCAAGGCCTACCTTCAAACTCAGTGCCTCTTTGCTTGACATCATGGGAAAATCAAAAGATACAGTGCCTTGCGAAAGTATTCGGCCCCCTTGAACTTTGCGACCTTTTGCCACATTTCAGGCTTCAAACATAAAGATATAAAACTGTATTTTTTTATGAAGAATCAACAACAAGTGGGACACAATCATGAAGTGGAACGACATTTATTGGATATTTCAAACTTTTTTAACAAATCAAAAACTGAAAAATTGGGCGTGCAAAATTATTCAGCCCCTTTACTTTCAGTGCAGCAAACTCTCTCCAGAAGTTCAGTGAGGATCTCTGAATGATCCAATGTTGACCTAAATGACTACTGATGATAAATACAATCCACCTGTGTGTAATCAAGTCTCCGTATAAATGCACCTGCACTGTGATAGTCTCAGAGGTCCGTTAAAAGCGCAGAGAGCATCATGAAGAACAAGGAACACACCAGGCAGGTCCGAGATACTGTTGTGAAGAAGTTTAAAGCCGGATTTGGATACAAAAAGATTTCCCAAGCTTTAAACATCACAAGGAGCACTGTGCAAGCGATAATATTGAAATGGAAGGAGTATCAGACCACTGCAAATCTACCAAGACCTGGCCGTCCCTCTAAACTTTCAGCTCATACAAGGAGAATACTGATCAGAGATGCAGCCAAGAGGCCCATGATCACTCTGGATGAACTGCAGAGATCTACAGCTGAGGTGGGAGACTCTGTCCATAGGACAACAATCAGTCGTATATTGCACAAATCTGGCCTTTATGGAAGAGTGGCAAGAAGAAAGCCATTTCTTAAAGATATCCATAAAAAGTGTCGTTTAAAGTTTGCCACAAGCCACCTGGGAGACACACCAAACATGTGGAAGAAGGTGCTCTGGTCAGATGAAACCAAAATTGAACTTTTTGGCAACAATGCAAAACTTTATGTTTGGCGTAAAAGCAACACAGCTGAACACACCATCCCCACTGTCAAACATGGTGGTGGCAGCATCATGGTTTGGGCCTGCTTTTCTTCAGCAGGGACAGGGAAGATATTTAAAATTGATGGGAAGATGGATGGAGCCAAATACAGGACCATTCTGAAAGAAAACCTGATGGAGTCTGCAAAAGACCTGAGACTGGGACGGAGATTTGTCTTCCAACAAGACAATGATCCAAAACATAAAGCAAAATCTACAATGGAATGGTTCAATAATAAACATATCCAGGTGTTAGAATGGCCAAGTCAAAGTCCAGACCTGAATCCAATCGAGAATCTGTGGAAAGAACTGAAAACTGCTGTTCACAAATGCTCTCCATCCAACCTCACTGAGCTCTAGCTGTTTTGCAAGGAGGAATGGGAAAAAATTATGTGCAAAACTGATAGAGACATACCCCAAGCGACTTACAGCTGTAATCGCAGCAAAAGGTGGCGCTACAAAGTATTAACTTAAGGGGGCTGAATAATTTTGCACGCCCAATTTTTCAGTTTTTGATTTGTTAAAAAAGTTTGAAATATCCAATAAATGTCGTTCCACTTCATGATTGTGTCCCACTTGTTGTTGATTCTTCACAAAAAAATACAGTTTTATATCTTTATGTTTGAAGCCTGAAATGTGACAAAAGGTCGCAAAGTTCAAGGGGGCCGAATACTTTCGCAAGGCACTGTATCAGTCAAGACCTCAGAAAAAATAATTGTAAACCTCCACAAGTCTGGTTCATCCTTGGGCGGGATTTCCAAATGCCTGAAGATACCACGTTCATCTGTACAAACAATAGAACACAAGTATAAACACCATTGGACCACGCATCCGTCATACTGCTCAGGAAGGAGACGCGTTCTGTCTCCTAGAGATGAAAGTGATTTGGTGTGAAAAGGGAAAATCAATCCCAGAACAACAGCAAAAGGACCTTGTGAAGATGCTGGAAGAAACAGGTACAAAAGTATCAACATCTACAGTAAAACAAGTCTTATTTTGACATAACCTGAAAGGCTGCTCAGTAAGGAAGAAGCCACTTCTCCAAAGCCGCCATAAAAAAAGCCAGACTATGATTTGCAACTGCACATGGGGACAAAGATCCTACTTTTTGGAAAATGTCTTCTGGTCTGATGAAAAGAAAATAGAACTGTTTGACCATAATGACCATCGTTCTGTTTGAGAGGAAAAAGGGGGAGGCTTGCAAGCCGAAGAACACCATCCCCACCATGAAGCACGGGGGTGGCAGCATCATGTTGGAGGGTGCTTTGCTGCAGGAGGTACTGGTGCACTTCACAAAATTGATGGCATCATGAGGAGGGGAAATTATGAGGATATATTGAAGCAACATCTCAAGACATCAGTCAGGAAGTTAAAGCTTGGTTGCAAATGGGTCTTCCAAATGGACAATGACCCCAAGCATACTTCCAAAGTTGTGGCAAAATGGCTTATTAAGGACAACAAAGTAAAGGTATTGGAGTGGCCATCACAAAGCTCTGATCTCAATCCTATAGAACATTTGTGGGCAGAACTGAAAAAGAGTGTGTGAGCAAGGAGGCCAATAAACCTGACTCCGTTACACCAGCTCTGTCAGGAGGAATGGGCCAAAATTCACCCAATTTATTGTGGGAAGCTTGTGGAAGGCTACCAGAAACGTTTGACCCAAGATAAACAATTTAAAGGCAATGCTACCAAATACTAATTGAGTGTATGTAAACTTCTGACCCACTGGGAATGTGATGAAAGAAATAAAACCTGAAATTAATTATTCTCTCTACTATTATTCTGACATTTCACATTCTTAAAATAAAGTGGTGATCCTAACTGACCTAACACAGGTATGTTTTTACTAGGATTAAATGTCAGGAATTGTGAAAAACTGAGTTTAAATGTATTTGGCTAAGCTGTATGTAAACTTCCGACTTCAACTGTAAATGAATGGCTTTTTAAACCCAGATGGTATTGGCTCACCGTGCTCATCTTGCTCTTGCTGTCAGCAGTGAGGAAAGACATGTTATTAATCTCATTCATCACCACAAAGTTCTGCTCCTCTCGTTTGAAGTTCTGCAGAGACACAAGATGGAGAGAGAAAGGTCATCAGATCAAATCAAATCAAAGTTTATAGGTCGTGTACACAGATTTGAGGTGACATGACATGTTCATCCAGCAGAGGCTCTTCTAGTGGCCGGGGACTTTAATGTAGGCAAAGTTAAATCAGTTTTACCACATTTTTACCAGCATGTCACATGTGCAACCAGAGGGTAAAAAATCCTAGACTACCTTTACTCCACACACAGAGATGCATACAAAGCTCTCCCCCGCCCTCCATTTGTCAAATCTGACCATAATTCTATCCTCCTGATTTCTGCTTACAAGCAAAAACGAAAGCAGGAAGTACCAGTGACTCACTCAATACAAAGTGGTCAGATGACGCGGATGCTACGCTACAGGACTGTTTTGCTAGTACAGGCTGGAATATGTTTCGGGATTCATCCAATGGCATTGAAGAGTTTTCCACCTTTCCACCATGACGTCATCCCCAAAGTGACTGTACGTACATACCCCAACCAGAAGCCATGGATTACAGGCAACATCTGCATCGAGCTAAAGGCTAGAGCTGCCGCTTTCAAGGAGTGGCACACTAATCCGGACAATTATAAGAAATCCCGCTATGCCCTCAGACGAACCATCAAACAAGCAAAGCGCCAATACAGGTTTAAGATTGAATCCTACTACACCGTCTCTGACGATCGTCGGATGTGGCAGGGCTTGAAAACTATTACGGACTACAAATGGAAACCCAGATGCGAGCTGCCAAGTGACGCGAGCTTACCAGACGTGCTAAATGCCTTTTATGCTCGCATTGAGGCA
The DNA here is from genome assembly GCF_045791955.1 of Oncorhynchus clarkii lewisi. Taxonomy (NCBI): domain Eukaryota; kingdom Metazoa; phylum Chordata; class Actinopteri; order Salmoniformes; family Salmonidae; genus Oncorhynchus; species Oncorhynchus clarkii. The sequence goes on along the minus strand of NC_092175.1, from coordinate 31,314,890 downwards.
AGCAACATTGAAGCATGCACAAGAGCACCAGCTGTTCTGGATGACTGTGTGATAACGCTATCAGTAGCCGATGTGAGCAAGATCTTTAAACAGGTCAACATTCACAAAGCCGTGGGGCTGGATGGATTTACAGGACGTGTACTCAAAGCATGCGTGGACCAACTGGCTGTCACGTCCTGATCTAATTCACATGTCTTTGTGATTGTCTCCACCCACCTCCAGGTGTCTCCTGTTTTCCCCATTAGTCCCTGGTGTATTTATCCCTGTGTTTCCTGTCTCTCTGTGCCAGTTCATCTTGTTTTGCCAAGTCAACCAGCATTTGTCCTAGCTCCTATTTTTCCCAGTCTCTGTTTTATCCTAGCCCTCCTGGTTTTGACCTGTGCCTGTCCTGACACCGAATCAGCCTGCTTGACTACTCTGCCTGTTCTGACCTCGAAGGCAGGGCCTATCCCCTGGTACTGTTTGGACTCTGACCTGGTTTATGAACTATCGCCTGTCCTCAACCTGCTTTTTGCCTACCCCAATTGGTATAATAAATATCGGAGCTCAAGCATCTGCATCCTGTGTCTGCATTTGGGTCTCGCCTTGTGCCCTTATACTGGCAAGTGTCTTCACTGACATGTTCAACCTCTCTCTGACCAAATCTGTAATACCTACATGTTTCAAGCAGACCACCAAAGTCCCTGTGGCGAAGGAAGCGAAGGTAACCTGCCTAAATGATTACCGCCCCGTAGCACTCACGTCAGTAGCCATGAAGTGCATTGAAAGGCTGGTCATGGCTCACATCAACAGCATCAACTCCAATTTGAATACCACCCCAACAGATCCACAGATGACACAATCTCAATTGCACTCCATACTGCCCTTTCCCACTTGGACAAAAGGAACACCTATATGAGAATGCTGTTCATTGACTACAGCTCATCGTTCAACACCATAGTGTCCTCAAAGCTCATCACTATGCTAAGAACCCTGGGACTAAACACCTCCCTCTGCAACTGGATCCTGGATTTCCTGACGGGCCACCCCCAGGTGGTAAGGGTAGGTAACAACATGTCTGCCACGCTGATCCTCAACACTGGGGCCCATCAGGGGTGTGTACTTAGTCTCCTCCTGTACTCCCTGTTCACCCACGACTGCATGGCCAAACACGACTCCAACACCATGATTAAGTTTGCTAACGACACAACAGTGGTAGGCCTGATCACCAACAGCCTATAGGGAGGAGGGAGGAGAACTGGCAGTGTAGTGCCAGGACAACAACCTCTCCCTCAATTTGAGCAAAACAAAGGAGCTGATTGTGGACTACAGGAAACGGCGAGCCGAGCAGGCCCCAACTAACATCGACAGGGCTGTAGAGTGGAGCTGGTCGAGAGTTTCAAGTTCCTTGGTGTCCACATCACCAACAAACTATCATGGTCCAAACACACCAAGGCAGTCGTGAAGAGGGCATGACAGAACCTTTTCCCCCCCAGGAGACTGGAAAGATTTGGCATGGGTCCTCAGTTCCGCAAGAAGTACTACAGCTGCACCATCGAGAGCATCCTGACCAGTTGCATCACCGCCGGGTATGGCTACTGCTCGGCATCTGACCATAAGGCGCTACAGAAGGTACTGCGTACGGCCCAGTACATCAATGGGGCCAAGCTTCCTGTCATCCAGGACCTATATAATAGGCGGTGTCAGAGGAAATCCCATAAAATTGTCAGAGACCAGTCACCCAAGTCATAGACTGTTTTCTCTGCTACTGTAAGGCTAGCTGTACCAGAGCGGCAAGTCTAGGCTCCTCAACAGCTTCTACCCCCAAGCCATAAGACTACTGAACAGTTAATCAAATGGTTACCAGGACTATTTACATTGACTCCCCCCCCCCCCCCAATTTGTTTTGTACACTGCTGCTACTGGCTGTTTACTATCTATGCATAGTCACTTCACCCCTACCTACATGTACAAATTACCTCAACTAACCTGTACCTCCTCACGCTGACTCGGTACACCCTGTGTATAGCCTCGTTATTGTTATGTTATTGGGTTACTTTTTATTATTTTTTACTTTAGTTTAATTAGTAAATATTTTCTTAACACTTATTGAACTGCACTGTTGGTTAAGAGCTTGTAAGTAATTATTTCATTGTAAGGTCTACACTTGTTCTATTTGGCGCATGTGACAAATAAAGTTTGATTTGATTTGAGAGAAACAGTTGTCACCTTTCAGGGGTTTACACTCACATGAGATTTGGACCAGAATATGAAGACCTCTCCAACCATTCTGAAGAGCTCCTCTGCATCTGGGTCTGGGCATGTCAACCACCTTGCCCTGCAAATGGAGGACATCTCTTTGAGGTACTACTCATGGAGACCATCAATACCACAACAAACATGTATGCAAAGACAACTGGCAGGGGGAATGGTTTCTGACATATAGTACTGTTAGACAGGATACTGGATATGAAAGGGTGTACAACATATCTACAGAAAAAAACATGAGCAGCCACTAGTTTGCCTGTGTACTGTACCTGTTATTGTCCACATAGCGGATGAGTAGAGGGTAGAGGGCGTACAGGTCCCTGCAGAGCACAGCAAACTCCTCCCTGATGGTGCCCTCCTCCTCATCCCCCTCGGCCTTCCCCTCCATACGCAGGTGGTCCTCCTCTGCCACCACCTTCCCTGTCCTCTTCTTCAGCTTCTCCATGGTGGGGATGAAATGGGACTTGAGCATCTCTGGCTTGGCCCTGCTCACAATAGGCTGGGAGAAGACTAGGGATGGAAGAGGAGAGGTGATGGTGAGTTGGCAAGAAAACACACACACACAGGTACATTAGACACGTAAAGCATTGTGGCAATCTCACCAGCCAGCCTCTTCATCCAGGAGGCCTCGTCAATTCCCAGGTTATTGACGACGATCTTCATGATGCTGCCCAGCAGCTGGTTGAGCTGCTCAGAGGTGACGTCGGTGCAGATCTGGCCCTCCAGCTCAGGGAAGATCTCTACTCCTCTTTCCCACCAGCGGGGCAGGTAGTTACACAGCATGGGCAGAGTTATCTCGATCACATGGGGCATCTCTGTGTAACGGGCACCTGACTCTGCCAAGTCCCCGATCTCTTTCAATAGAACGTCTAGCTCTGGTATGTCCTGGCATAACTCCTGGACCTCATTGGGCAGACCCAGGACTATGGACATCAAGACAGACACACAGACACACAGACACACAGACACACAGACACACAGACACACAGACAGACAGACACACAGACAGACAGACACACAGACAGACACACAGACAGACAGACAGACAGACAGACAGACAGACAGACAGACAGACAGACAGACAGACAGACAGACAGGAGAAAAAAAGAGAAGATGAGAGAGAGTGTTGAGGAACTTGAATACAAGTTCTGGGTGGACAGAGAACAAGTTACAGGACTAGCTGGACACTCACTGGCTCTTTCTCTGGGGGTCTTGGTGGTGTAAACAGAGAAGGAGTTGTACTCATTGAGATGGGGCTCCAGGTAGGCCACTGGCATAGCAGCCGCGAGATGGGCCAGACACTCCCCTAGGGCTGGCATCTGCCTGGACAAGGGAAGACAAGGGCAGTCAAACTCACAGATGATCAGGTTTGTATTGCTGTACTGTTCACAAAGATAAACAGATCCAGATCCAGACTCACCTCTCCACATGAGGGTTCTTGACAGTACCCAGGGAGTAGATGGCGCACATGATGCGGTAACACGACATCTGGAGATCATCCACTGACCACCACGAACACACACACACACACACACACACACACACACACACAAAAACACATGAACACGAACATACACGGTTAACAGTCCACAAGATATGCACATTTTTCACAATTCTGAGAGTAAGTAAACTGGAATGATGTGTCATCTCATGAATGCCGTGATGACACGACTCACAAAGGACATCATCTCCAAACTGGTGCTGAGAGATGTGGTCGAACAGGGAGGTGAGGACTGGGAGCAGAGCAATGGTGGTGTAGTTGATGTTCTGGGACACGCCTTTCACCTGCTGTAGAGGGACCACACAGTAAAACAGGGTGAACAAGATTGAAAGACAATACTTCTGGAATAGTTCAATTCCTACCTGTTCTCTTGTAGACACTTTGCTCTTACCTGGTTGCCTTTAGACACTTTTCCCAGTTTGAGGTTCTCCACCATCTTCTCTATATCATCAGCTGCACCCTCAAAGAATGACCTGAGCCCTGCCTTCACGATTTCAGGCCCAGACTTCATCACCGTCCTGAGGAATTCAGAGCAGGGAGGGAACAGAGGAAGGCTATGAGAGAACCTGAGATGACACATTTGATCCATTACCTTGGCCTGGGGAATAGGTTTATGACAGTCATAAATACCTCTTCCACCCCTTTTCCTCTCTCTACCCTACTAAGGTTACATTTTCAAAACCCTTGGTTAACACAGAGATTCTGGGAACGTCAGAATGTGGGGGGAAATTAACTATATTCTGGTAATCCGAACAATTGAACACATGCGGTGGTACTTAATGAATATGATGTCAGTTCGGTTGTCATCTGAGTCATCTGAGATGACATAAACTCTACAGTGGAAAGTCTACACATCAGAGTTATCGGATTCACATGGAATTGTTGTTCAATTTAAATGTTTGAATATGAAATTATTTGTGATGGGATGAAATGTGATTTTAGCTTCTAAAATGTGAGATGTGGGTTTTCATAAGATATTGCTGCTCACTCAGTGGCCCGCCCACGTGAAGAGACAGAGGTTGTAAACTATGAAACACACCCCTTTTCTCCCTTCCTATATAAAGCCTTGACGACAACATAACTTTCTGTTCCGAGGATATGAGGACGACAGTCCTATTTCAGAATGGTTCAGAACGAAGCCAACATCAGCATGAGCTTTGGTTGCGAATGGTATGAACTTTGAACTCTTATTCACTACAGAAGTGATACCTCCTAGCTGTTGAGTTAGCGACCGCAGCTGCAAACGCAGGTTAAGAAGGAACAGACAGAATATCCCGTCTATCACACAATGACTCGGTTTGGCAACACAGCCTTCCATCTACCACCAACCTACTGAAGCACAGCTCAGAGTAAATATTTATTGCATTTTCCTTTTCCAAATGGGCAGTAATTTAGAATGCATAAGATACTGTATTTACGATAGCACAGCTTCGCCTTTGTGTGTATCCGTTATTTTACCAGGTTGTAACTGACAGTTAGACTTACAGGTTATGTCGTTGTCTTTTGTTTGAATTGTTTACGTGTCCGCTGTGCGGGGGAAATTATAATACAAGCGGAACTACGTAGCTAATACTGTTGTAACGGGGATCCTTATTGTAGCAACACACCTTTGGAGGGAAGGCAATCCTGCGCTGCGTTAGCTAAGTTTTCATGTCATCGGGTGTAGTTCATAAAGGTTGAAGAGTGTATGTTAGGATGAAGTGTGAATTCATGCCAGGAATAATAAGTGTGAAGTTTGATTTCCTCCCTTCTGTAATAAGCAGCCAATGAGGTATTTTTTCCTTTATTCATGTGTTTAATCTGAACCCGTTATAATGCCGGTTAAACTGTTATGTATGTAAGCACTTCAGAGTTATACCAAGCTAATAAGTCACTTGTAAGTTAAGCTTGTAAGAGTGTGCTTAACTGTATTTTTCATTTACTTTATAGTTCTCACGGAAGGGGATAATTCTGACTAAAACTACAGAATAAAGCCGCCAGTTAAAATCAAGGAACGGTTGTGCTCGTGGTTACTGAAGGGAGCTACACAGGTAAGTTGACTGAGAACACATTCTCATTTGCAGCAACGACCTGGGGAATAGTTACAGGGGAGAGGAGGGGGATGAATGAGCCAATTGTAAACTAGGGATTATTAGGTGACCGTGATGGTTTGATGGCCAGATTAGGAATTTAGCCAGGACACCGGCATTAACACCCCTACTCTTACGATAAGTGCCATGGGATCTTTAATGACCGCAGAGAGTCAGGATACCCGTTTATTGTCCCATCCGAGAGACGGCACCCTACACAGGGCAGTGTCCCCAATCACTGCCCTGGGGCATTGGGATATTTTTTAGACCTCCAAAGAGTGCCTCCTACTGGCCCTCCAACACCACTTCCAGCAGCATCTAGTCTCCCATGCAGGGACTGACCAGGACCAACCCTGCTTAGCTTCAGAAGCAAGCCAGCAGTGGTATGCAGGGTGGTATGCTGCTTTGTTCCTGTCTTCCCACTCTTTCACTCAACCCAGCCCATTTTCCTTTGTGTAACAAGCCGTCATATCTGTTCCGCCCGCTAGGGACGTTTTCCTTTATGACGTCATTTGTAATCAAGTTATGATTAATTATGTGTATGTGTGATTAGTTAGGTATTTAGTAAATAAATGATTAAACCCAAGTTTGTATTGCTGATTCAAATTGTTAGCCAGGGTTCTTGCAGATAACCAAGAATTTACAACTTTCAGATGAGACTGTAGTAAGATGAAGATTAATGTTGACTGCTATTGATGTAAAATATTACGAGTTCTTTAAGAGTTTATTCGGAAGATAACAGCTCTATAAATATTATTTTGTGGTGCCCGACTCTCTAGGTAATTACATTTACATGATTAGCTCAATCAGGTGATATTAATTACGGAGAAATTATTTTATAGAATAGCATGTCATATCAATTAATCCGGCATAGCCAAAGACACGACACCTTCGTATTTGGATTGTGAACACATTTCAGAGAAGTGAAGAAGATTACCTTGCGTCGAGAGATCGTGCCAGGATGTGAAGACAGTTGACAATAGCAGGGGCGTCATTTCCTATACAGGATATACAAAGTCACCTAGATATAATGAAGGCTGGCAACATTAAGATAAATTATTTTGGATTTACAGTACCAGGTAGAAAAACCTTTAATTCAAGTACATTAGTTAAAATGACATCAACTCAAATCAGCATGAGAAGGGGAGAAAGCCAAGCACAGGAAATCAGAGTCAGAGGTGGACGAACAGCGGACAGTGAAATAGAGATACAGTGGGGAGGGTCAAACACAAGTTAGTCAGATGGAAACAGAGCAGGAATGATGGGACAGAACTAAATCAAAGACGATTTCTTACCAAAGAGAGAAACTCTGTGTCTCACCAGAGCAGCCATTTTACAGAAGATGCTACAGCGACACCCAATAGAAAGGAGAGAGGAAACGCAGAGGAAGGTAATGATTGATGAAAGGTAATGAATGATGAAAGGTAATGAATGATGAAAGGTAAGAGGAAAAAGGTGAAATTACAGCACAGGTTCCAAAAGAGAGACTTGACATGATGAGTAGAGAAAAATGAAAGTGGCGAAAGCCAACTAACTAAACTGAGGTGTAGCAATACACATGTAATACAGTGTGTGACAGAGTTACCTGGCAATCATCTCTTTCTCCTTGTTAGAGGAATGTCCTCCAGTACCCAGGACTTTGGCCGGTGTGGACAGGAAGTACAGAGAGTGGTTTTTAAAGTACTGATTGATCAGGGGCAACAAGATCTGAAACAAACACAGTTCATCATCATCATCATCATCATCATATATTCTTATACCCCTGCAGTAAACATTTAACAGTTGTATCAAATGCCCTCTCTCCTCCTCTCTAGATAGGCCTGTTTCATAGTGATTCTGCTCTCACCTTTGCAAAGAATTTGATCTCCTGCTCATGAGGCGACTTCTCCACTCTGCCACTGCTCACCACAGCCTCTGAATGAAACCCAAAAGACAACATTATGGAGTATTGTTATCGTGTTAAATGTCAACACTGACTCTACACTGATTCATTTAGTTGCTCAATAACAAAGCACTATTTCATTGGTTATCATCATCCACCCTCCTCCAAGAGCCCACTCTACCAAGATGAGCTATGAACTCCTGGGCCATCTCCATCCACTTTAACAGCTTCTGCAGGAAACCATAAGCAAAGCGCTTCTCGATAGATGAGATGTCTGACTCCATGTCTTTTATCCCCCTGGAGAAAGAATTCAAAAGTCTGATTTATCAATACATATTCAGTTGCTTCCTCAACTTGATACCTTCAATGACTTTTCCTTTTACCTGGTGACTGCAAATCCATTGAGTTGAAGGAATTTAAGAAGCTCCTGAGCCTTTTCCCTGTCTCGTGCCTTTTCCTTTGCTGTCAGGGTGTCATAGGGTACAAGCAAAGGGTGGGAGCCTCCTCCTACACACAGTCAAAACACACACAAAGTTCCCATTTACTTTTTTTTAAGAAAAAGGTGACTGGCAATTCTGTAGGCAATATCCTCTTTGTTTTCTGAACAGAATGACCTCTGACCTTTGGACTGCAGCTCCATCTTCTTCTTGCGACCCCAAGTATTGTGATAGTTCTCTGCAAGCTGTTCTGCCATGGACTGGGGAAAGGAGAAATTATGAAAACATTGATCACATTACAGTCTGTAAAGTAATTGAGAGGGATGGGTAGCCTAGCGGTTAGAGCGTTGGTCTAGTAACCGGAAGGTTGCAAGATTGAATCCCTGAGCTGACAAGGTAAAAATCTGTCGTTCTACCCCTGAATAAGGCAGTTAACCCACTGTTCCTAGGCCGTCATTGAAAATAAGAATGTGTTCTTAACTGACTTGCCTAGTTAAATAAAGATAAAATACTTTAGTGCCATCATACCTGCAGCTCTCTTGACAGTGCCATGTGGGGGATCTCAATCGGTTGGGGACTGTAGCCATGGCTGGGGTCGTACGTTGCCTGAAATACACACATTTATTCATACTGTTTTTATTATCTCTGTCCACAGAGATCCTATTAAATGGGTTATTCATCCTTTCCTATCGTCCTTTTCTCTGTACCTGTGCAGTCTGAGAAATTTTCCGAGCACCCTTCTTTTGCTCAGTCTTGGCTTCCTCTCCTTCCCTCATTTGATCCAGAGTCCACTCCCACGCAATTATAGCCTTCACGGACTCTTTGATGGGCCAACGGTAGATCTCTTTGTCCTACAAAGGAGGAGATCATTACAGACAGAGGGCATCAGAGAGCAGAAATGGTAAAAATCTGTGGTGGTTGACAGAAAAGACTATGCATTGTAAGAAAACGATCAACTGTGCCTCTTACCTTCTCTGAGAATGTTTTGTACGGTCGGAGCATGGGGTGAGTTTTAGAATCTTCATCCAACATCTCTCCATACGTCCAGTTGTTCTGAATCTGCAGGTGAACATACATACAACATTATTGTTTAAAACACCATACATTGTACAGTTTGCTGTACAACTGATACACAAACGTTTATGGCTGCCTTTGGTCGTTTTTTTTACTGACCTTTTCAAAAGCCCACTTGTCATGTGTGTATTCAGCATATTTGTTGATGAAACCATCCAATCTCTCAGGGATGATAGTACTACAACACAAAACATCGACTTCAGTACACCATAGACATAACATACTACACAGTAGCTAAAAGCAGAGGATACTGCGAAATATTCATAAAAATATCAACACTTTCCATTGATACTGTATCTTATCTAAATTGTTTGTGTTTTCTCAAGGCCTTCCTCCTATCAGTTTACTCTCCCTTCATCATCTCCCTCTTCTCTCCTTCATCTTACCCCCTCATCTCGCCCTCTCTTCTGTCCATCATTTTCTCTCTCTTTCAATCTCCCTCATCTCACTCTCTCCCATTCAAGGGTCTCACTTTGTGGTCTCCACTGGCTTGGGATCAAAGTTTCCCTCTGCATCCACTGAGGCTTTCTTCTCAGTCTTGGAGGAGTAGCTGGCATCTACATAATCTGGAGGGATGGCCCCAGCAATGGCACATATGCACGGCATGGCAATTTTGAACAGCTCAGCATCAAATTTCTGAAACCAGAACCAGATGACATAGTGAAATATTTCTACAATGATCTATCAACGTATTGTTTTTTATTGGAGCCAAACATTTCCTGGTGACTAAGATATGATCGATCAGTGTAATAGTGTAACCTTGTGGGCCAGGGACTCAAAGATGCCCCAGAAGAGTTTGCGGGTGAGATGCAGCTCCTCCTCTGATGACACTCCAAAGTTGCCCCAGCCGTTGGGCAGGCAATAGTACTTCCAACAGCGCTCATAGTGATTGTTCAAAAGCTGCAGCCAACAAAATAACATTATGAGATCGGTGAAATGATGCATACTAACATCTGGATGATACGTACATTATCTTGATACAGCTATCTTCATTTTTGATTCTATAAAGGTTTGATTGTCTAATGTTTAAGTCATGTCCATACCTTAAGTGGCATTTTGGCATATTCATTGAGAATTGGTACATCAAATACCAGCCTTCTCAACAGGTGTTGTAACATGGATGGCCGTAGATTTCTAAGAAATAGACACAAATAAATAAGCGCACGTAAATACATTATCAAGCATGGTTAAAAGCTTCTCTAGGGTAGGGGGCAGCATTCGAAATTTTGGATGAAAAGCGTGCCCAAATTAAACTGCCTGCTACTCAGGCCCAGACGATAGGATATGCATATAATTGGTAGAGTTGGATAGAAAACATTCTAAAGTTTCCAAAAACTGTTAAAAGTGTCTGAGTATAACAGAACCGATATGGCAGGGGAAAACCTGAGAAAAATCCATACAGGAAGTATGATTTGTTGTTGTTGTTGTAGCTTTCTATTCAATGCCATTACAGTATCCATTGACTTATGACTCAAATTGCAGTTCCTATGCCTTCCACTAGATGTCAACAGTCTTTAGAAATTGTTTCAGGCTTGTATTCTGAAAAATGAGGGAGTAAGAGCAGTCTGAATGAGTGGACCCTGCAGTGTCACATACAGTGCCTTGCGAAAGTATTCGGCCCCCTTGAACTTTGCGACCTTTTGCCACATTTCAGGCTTCAAACATAAAGATATAAAACTGTATTTTTTTGTGAAGAATCAACAACAAGTGGGACACAATCATGAAGTGGAACGACATTTATTGGATATTTCAAACTTTTTTAACAAATCAAAAACTGAAAAATTGGGCGTGCAAAATTATTCAGCCCCCTTAAGTTAATACTTTGTAGCGCCACCTTTTGCTGCGATTACAGCTGTAAGTCGCTTGGGGTATGTCTCTATCAGTTTTGCACATCGAGAGACTGCCATTTTTTCCCATTCCTCCTTGCAAAACAGCTCGAGCTCAGTGAGGTTGGATGGAGAGCATTTGTGAACAGCAGTTTTCAGTTCTTTCCACAGATTCTCGATTGGATTCAGGTCTGGACTTTGACTTGGCCATTCTAACACCTGGATATGTTTATTTTTGAACCATTCCATTGTAGATTTTGCTTTATGTTTTGGATCATTGTCTTGTTGGAAGACAAATCTCCATCCCAGTCTCAGGTCTTTTGCAGACTCCATCAGGTTTTCTTCCAGAATGGTCCTGTATTTGGCTCCATCCATCTTCCCATCAATTTTAACCATCTTCCCTGTCCCTGCTGAAGAAAAGCAGGCCCAAACCATGATGCTGCCACCACCATGTTTGACAGTGGGGATGGTGTGTTCAGCTGTGTTGCTTTTACGCCAAACATAACGTTTTGCATTGTTGCCAAAAAGTTCAATTTTGGTTTCATCTGACCAGAGCACCTTCTTCCACATGTTTGGTGTGTCTCCCAGGTGGCTTGTGGCAAACTTTAAACAACACTTTTTATGGATATCTTTAAGAAATGGCTTTCTTCTTGCCACTCTTCCATAAAGGCCAGATTTGTGCAATATACGACTGATTGTTGTCCTATGGACAGAGTCTCCCACCTCAGCTGTAGATCTCTGCAGTTCATCCAGAGTGATCATGGGCCTCTTGGCTGCATCTCTGATCAGTCTTCTCCTTGTATGAGCTGAAAGTTTAGAGGGACGGCCAGGTCTTGGTAGATTTGCAGTGGTCTGATACTCCTTCCATTTCAATATTATCGCTTGCACAGTGCTCCTTGTGATGTTTAAAGCTTGGGAAATCTTTTTGTATCCAAATCCGGCTTTAAACTTCTTCACAACAGTATCTCGGACCTGCCTGGTGTGTTCCTTGTTCTTCATGATGCTCTCTGCGCTTTTAACGGACCTCTGAGACTATCACAGTGCAGGTGCATTTATACGGAGACTTGTTTACACACAGGTGGATTGTATTTATCATCATTAGTCATTTAGGTCAACATTGGATCATTCAGAGATCCTCACTGAACTTCTGGAGAGAGTTTGCTGCACTGAAAGTAAAGGGGCTGAATAATTTTGCACGCCCAATTTTTCAGTTTTTGATTTGTTAAAAAAGTTTGAAATATCCAATAAATGTCGTTCCACTTCATGATTGTGTCCCACTTGTTGTTGATTCTTCACAAAAAAATACAGTTTTATATATTTATGTTTGAAGCCTGAAATGTGGCAAAAGGTCACAAAGTTCAAGGGGGCCGAATACTTTCGCAAGGCACTGTAGCTTTTTCATGCGCATGACCGAAAGAGTGCCTTTCTTGTTTACCTTTTATATTGACAACGTTATTGTCTGGTTGAAATATTATTGATTATTTAGGCTAAAAACAACCTGAGGATTGAATATAAACATCGTTTGACATGTTTCTATGAACTTTACGGATATAATTAGGAATTTTTTGTCTGCCTGTTGTGACTGCGTTTGAGTCTGTGGATTACTGAAGAAAACGCGCAAACAAAACAGAGGTTTTTGGATATAAAGAAAGACTTTATCGAACAAAACAAACATTTAGTGAGTAAATGAATGTCTTCTGTGTGCAACCATATGAAGATCATCAAAGGTAAGTGATTCATTTTCTCTCTATTTCTGAATTGTGTAACTCTTCTACTTATCTGGATACTGTTTGTAATGATTTCTCGGCTGGGCTATGTTCTCAAATAATCGTAAGTTATGCTTTCGCCGTAAAGCATTTTTTAAATCTGACGCCGTGGTTGGATTCACAAGAAGTTCATCTTTAAACCTATGTAAAATACTGTTTTCTGAATTTTTATAATGAGTATTTCTGTATTTGAATTTGGTGCTCTGCAATTTCACTGGATGTTGGCCAGGTGGGACGCTAGCGTCCCACATACCCTAGTGAGGTTGAACACCTCACTAAAAGTTCAATGTACAAACAGTTTAGGGAAGAGAACATGTCATGTCCAGGAGACATGAAATTATAGAGGACAATTCTACTGACAGAATGCAGAAAAATAGACTTCAGATAACAGCTCATGGTAAGTCCAACTCACTTGCACAAAGCCATGAGACATTCCTCAATGACATCTCTCTGGGCCTTAGTGAAGGCTCGTCCGCGGGACAGACGGTAGATGGTGTGCAGCATGGAGTCGATCATGATGGCCCGGTGGTCTGTGCCGTCAAACAGGAAGGCACACTTGTTGATGAGGGGCAGCACAGCCAGAGAGAGGTAGCGGTTCAGAGCCAGGGCCATCTCTGTGGTGCAGAAAGCTGCCTAGTGGGGAGAGATCCATATAAACCAGGGATGGGCAACTTTGTTGGGCGTAGGGGCCACAAAACCAATTTCAGGTCTGCGTCCCCACATCCATACCCACACCGGCAGTCAAAGCCAGTCCTAGCATTTTTGGGGCACTACGTGAAATGTTGTTTCCCCCCACTCCCCCACTGGGAAAACATTTTAGAGGCTCCCCCTTTTGAGGTTTTAGAGTTAATTTCCTGCAATTCTACACATTTTGCCAAGGGGAAGAGAAACGTTTTTTATTTTAAAGCTAATTTCCTACAATTCTGATCGAGAGTGACTAACAAAATCAATGGGGGTCCCCAGGTCAGTAATTCCATCATGATTACTACAAGTTTAGATAGCTGGCCGCTAAACTAACTTACCAAACTAAAAATGTTTTGCTGAGATGGGCTAATTGAGTGGCTGCCAGTGACTGACATAACAAGAGAAAAACTGCTGATGAACAACCACATTTTGAAATTGCCCCTTGTGTATTCTACTATTCTAACTCTCAACAGTAATCCACTGGACTACAAAAGGCGAGCCGCGGGTCGCCAGTTGCCCAACCCAGATTTAAACTGTCATATTCTCTGTGTTCAAAAGACCACACACTAACAACTCAATTCAAATGTTGAGACACATTTTTAATCAAACATTATGCTGATATGCCAACAAATTAGCTGTAGTTCTGTTTACAGTCAATATATGCTTAGTGTCTCACTCCTGCATAAGAGCAAGTTATTGCCTTGTACAGTATATGAGTAGTGAGATCGAGAGAGGCTGACTCACTGTGTCCAGAGAAGCAGCTGCCCTCATGTCAGGTAGGAAGCCCACCTCCAGCACATGGAGCAGGAAGTCCTGGTTGTCAATACCATACACTCTGTCAAGGAACAGCACCATGGGAGCCTTGTGGTCCGGCACAAAACTGGAAGACATCTTGGGTTCAATGATGCTGTTATCTAGAAATCACAAAAGACAGAGGGAAGTTAGAGGGGAGAATAATGCTAGGACTCACATCATATTAACACGTTTGACTACAGATATAATATGGAACATATTACGATCAAACTAAACTAAAACCATTTTTTGTTCTGTTTCATAATCAAGACATCAATACTCCCTTTCCTTGAGCCAACACAACAGAGTTAATTGAACCCAAATGGTTTCCCCTTTGGCTCACCCTTTCCAAAGTCTGGGATTTGGACAGACAGGCTGATGACTCCCACCAGGTCCTCTATGGGCACCAGGGACCTCAGGATGGCCCTGATCCTAAGAGCCTCACCCTTCCCAGCCTGGATCAACTGGAGGATGAAGAACAAATGGCAATGTCTTAGACTGAGAACACAGCAGCTAGCTAACACAATTCCATAAACATTGGCTTCTCTCTTAAGGTTTCCCAATGCTCAATACTCACATGCATCTCTGGAGCGCAGCGTCCCAGCAAGTCAATGAGAGCTGAGTAGAAGGACATGATGGCATTCCCCAGATGCACCTTGTTCTCCTCATGCTGCCCCTCTCCACCAGGGAACCTACCAGGAGAAAGAAAAAAGTCATACATGTAGGCCCAAAACCTTTGAAAGGAGAACATGTTCTAATCTGCTACACCAGTTAAGACTAGATAGTCAATCGGCAGAGTCCCGAAGCGGTTTGGCACTTACATGCCGGGGAAGCGCCTGTCTTTCTTGACAGTGGGGCCATCCCTGGCAGGATCTTCAGAGATCTTGATGGCCTCCTCTATAGCAGCCAGTAGGCCGTTCCCACCCTCTCCTCTCAGGGCCGGGCCAAAACACTCTGGCCGACGGATCAGAAGACGCACCACCACATTGGCATTCTCCTCTACGCTCTCTCCTATGGGGGACATGGAGCCAAACCAGGTTCAGTGACGAAGGACAAACAGAAAGACAAAATCAAGAGCAGTGTATTCCATTACACGAAGCCAACAAACACAGACCGTTGACGAAGACAGCGAAGCGGAGGAAGTCCAGGTATTTCTCTCCGCCACAAGGGTTCCAGCCAATGTCAGGGTAACCCTTAGCCAGGAGCTGGGGACAGCTCTGAAGCCCACAGCCTGCAAGGTACTTCACCACCTGGGAGGAAAAACACAGTGCAAAAGAGACAGAAAGAGTGATGACCAATGTGCTGCTGGATCAGAGAATGTTCATGTGGGTGCTGGGGGTGTCCAACCTTCTCCAGGTCTTGTTCCTGTAGCGCCAGAGCCAGCTCATTGTTATCAATACAGGATGCTGCAGCTACGTCTAGAGGGGTGGAGCCACGCATTCCTGAAAGACATCCATGACACGTTCAGTTTCTGCCTTTAGAGGAATTATGTCGACCTTTCTTTCCCATTTATACAAGAATATAAACTTGTATTGGAAGAAGATATCAATGTCCCTCACCAAGGCCGATGCCGCTGTTCTGAAGCAGGTAGCTGAGGTGATCGAACATGGAGCGTTGGTTCTGACGACTGATACGACAGAAGTAGCACAGGAAACGACAGCAGTTGGTGACCATACTAGGGAATCTGATCTCCTGCAGAAGAACACATGTAGGGTGAATGACTACAGTGTAAAAATATGTTACGCATTTGAATTTGCAGACAAGCATTGATCCTGTAGTTATGAAGCATATAACCACTTCACCTTGGAGTCACCACCACCCAGCACGTTGACCATCACCTCCATGACAGTCTCGTGCATGCCCAGCGCTCGCATCAGGTTGGGGTGCTGATAAAACACTTTGTTGCTCATGATGTTCCTGATGGAGAAAGAAGGCTCATGCTGATTCTCAGTTCCTCCAGTTCTCTCTCCGGTATACTAAAGCAATAAGGCCCGTGGGGTTCTGGTATATGGCCAATATACCACGGCTAAGGGATGTTCTTATGCATGACACAATGCAGAGTGCCTAGATACTTTCAAATAGCTCTTTGTTGACTGTTGCTGGGTGTTATCATCGTCCATCAGCACCGGCCTGTACCCTACCTGCCCTAGGCTCTCTCCTGGCCCCTTACACTAAGTCTGAATTTGTCCTGTTAGGTGACCTAAACTGGGACATGCTTAAACCACCTACCGAAGTCCTAAAGCAATGGGGATTCCATAAATATTTCTCAGATTATTACCAATCCCACATGGTATGACTCTAAACACCCAGAAAAGGCTACTCTCATCGATGTTATACTCACAAACAATCCTGATAGGTATCAGTCTGGTGTTTTCTGTAATGACTTAGTGATCACTGTTTTACTGCCAGTGTTCGTAATGGCTGCTCAGTGAAACGACCAGTCCTGATTTGTCATAGACACTTGCTAAAAAACTTTAATGAGCAAGCCTTCCTGGCCTCTGTAAAATGGTATAGAATCATCTCTGTCGATGATGCTTGGACCTTCTTTTTTTTATATTTTCAGTGATATTGTTAACAAACATGCTCCCATAAAGAAAATGAGAATTAAAAACAGGTTCAGCCCCTGGTTCAACCGTGATCTTGCAGAGTTACTCCACCTCAAGAATTTCATTTGCCGAAAGGCTCGGCACACGCATACTCAGGCTGACTGGCTCTCGTTCAGGCAAAGGAGAAATAAGTGCACTCAGGCTATCCGGAAGTTCTGGAAAATGGTTAATGACCTGGAGAATGAAGCCTCCTCCTCACAGCTGCCCATGTCCCTTAAAGTTGATGATATGGTTGTTACTGACAAGAAGCACATGGCTGAGCTCTTTAATCACCACTTCATTAAGTCAGGATTCCTATATGACTCAGCCATGCCTCCTTGCCTGTCCGACATTTCCTAATCTCCCACCCCTTCTAATGAAACTATCCCTGATGCTTCTCCCTCTTTTTCCCCTGCCCCGCTACAAAGTTTCTCCCTGGAGGCAGTCACTGAATCCAAGGTGCTAATGGAGCACCTTAAACTTGACCCTAAAAAAAACATCTGGGTCAGATGGTTTAGACACTTTCTTCTTTAAGGTTGCTGCCCCTATAATCGCCAAGCCTATCTCTAACATTTTTAACCTGTCTCTCCTCTCTGGGGAGGTTCCCATTGCTTGGAAGGCAGCCACGTTGCGTCCTCTATTTAAAGGGGAGATCAAGCTGATCCAAACTGTTAAAGGCCTATTTCTATTTTGCCCTGTTTATCAAAGTGTTGGAAAAACTTGTCAATAATCAACTGACTGGCTTTCTTGATGTCTATAGTATTCTCTCTGGTATGCAATCTGGTTTCCGCTCAGAATATGGGTGTGTCACTGCAACCTTAAAGGTACTAAATGATGTCACTATTGCCCTTCATTCTAAGCAATGTTGTGCTGCTATTTTTATTGACTTGGCCAAAGCTTTTGATACGGTAGACCGTTCCATTCTTGTGGGCCGGCTAAGGAGTATTAGTGTCTCTGAGGGGTCTTTGGCCTGGTTTGTTAACTACCTCTCTTAAAGAGTGCAGTGTATAAAGTCAGAACATTCGCTGTCTCAGGCACTGCCTGTCACCAAGGGTGTACCCCAAGGCTCGATTCTAGGCCCCAACCTCTTCCGAATTTACATTAACAACATCGCTCAGGCAGTAGGAAGCTCTCTCATTCATTTATATGCAGATGATACAGTCTCAGCTGGCCTCTTCCCAAATTTTGTGTTAAACTCTCTACAACAAAGCTGTCTTAGTGTCCAACAATATTTCTCTGCCCTTAACCTTGTTCTGAAAACCTCCAAAACAAAGATCATATGGTTTGGTAAGAAGAATGCCCCTCTCCCCACAGGTGTGATTACTACCTCTGAGGGTTTAGAGCTTGAGGTAGTCACCTCATACAAGTACTTGGGAGTATGGCTAGATGGTACACTGTCCTTTCTCAGCACATATCAAAGCTGCAGTCTAAAGTTCAATTTAAACTTTGTTTCCTCTATCGTAATTGCTCCTCTTTCACCCCAGCTGCCAAACTAACTCTGATTCAGATGACCATCCTACCCATGCTAGATTACGGAGACGTAATGTATAGATTGGCAGGTAAGGGTGCTCTTGAGCGAGATGTTCTTTACCATTCAGCCATCAGATTTGCCACCAATGCTCCTTATAGGACACATCACTGCACTCTATACTCCTCTATAAACTGGTCATCTCTGTATACCTGTCACAAGAACCACTGGTTGATGCTTATTTATAACCTCTCTTAGGCCTCACTCCCCACTATCTGAAACATTTCCTGCAGCCCTAATCCTCCACATACAACACCCGTTCTGCCAGTCACATTCTGTTAATAGGTCCCCAAAGCACACACATCCCTGGGTCACTCGTCATTTCAGTTCGCTGCAGCTAGAGACTGGAACAAGCTGCAACAAACACTCAAACTGGACAGTTTTATCTCAATCTCTTCATTCAAAAACGTAATCATGGACACTCTTACTGACAGTTGTGGCTGCTTGCGTGATGTATTGTTGTCTCTACCTTCTTGCCCTTTGTGCTGTTGTCTGTGCCCAATAACCTTTGTACCCTGTTTTGTGCTGCTACCATGTTGTGCTGCTGCCATGTTGTGTTGCTACCATGCTGTTGTTGTCATGTGTTTCTGCCATGCTATGTTGTTGTCTTAGGTCTTTCTTTATGTAATGTTGTCTCTCTTGTTGTGATTTGTGTTTTGTCCTGTATTTTTATTTTTTATTTTTAATCCCAGCCCCCGTCCTCCAAGGAAAACTTTTGCCTTTTGGTAGGCCATCATTATAAATAACAATTTGTTCTTAACTGACTTGCCTAGTTAAATAAAGGTTCAATAAGTAAAATAAAGATATATGGCCACAAACCCCAAAGGTGCCTTATTGCTATTATAAACTGGTTACCAATGTAATTAGAACAGTAAAAAAAAGCATTCAGAGCTTGAACCACCCAGTTTATAATGTCTTCTCTGTACTGACCCGATGCTCTGGATCATGAGCCTCTCCTCCTCGGGGCCCATCTGGACGATGAGCAGCGAGCGGATCTGTCCCAGGCACTCCAGCAGGTCCATGGTATCCTTTATGGAGATGGCGTTGATGGTGTAGGCCTTGGGCAGGGCCCGGATCAGCTCCCCCAGCCCGTCATACTGACGGTGCAGCAGGCTGAACATCAGACGCACCAGCTCAGGGTTCTGGATGAATGACTCCTGGGCCCAGTGGACCATGGTGTGGGTGATCAGCTCCTGGAGGGTGCCTGGTGGGGTGGTTATAGAGGAGGGACATCAGTTAATTGATCAATTGTCTGTTTTTTGTTGTGTTAGTGATAAAAATAATTTTAACCTGAAAATAATTGATTGCTGAAACCGAATAAAACTATCCCATGGCGACTAGACTGAGATTGATGGTACATTTTTGGCTTGATTTTACCGTTTTTAACTGGGACAGCTGATAGAGAGTGAGACTCACTGGGTTTGTTCTCCTCCTCAGGTTTCTCCTCCTCTACCTTCTTCTTACGGAGGTGCCTCAACTTGTCCAGCATTCGGAGGAGTCGCCCTTTGAGAGACATATCCAACTCCTCCACTACCTCTTCCTCTTCGATATGTACACCTGACATGACATCAGGGGTGATACATCATTACCATTAGCTGAAAACTTTTCATCTCAACTTTTGGCCCTCTTTGATATACAAGTGAAATTCTAAGTTACACGTGGAGAGTAAAGTAAGAGCTTGACTGACTGCAGTGAAACAGCAGGTTCTTGTGAAAAGCCTGCAGGGCATCGCGGACCTCGTCAGGCACAGGACAATCCTCATCCTCTGCAATGTTCTTCAAGTTCATCAGCATGTTGACCTGCATATCAAAAAGAGACAAACAGTAAGATGTTGTTACCTTTCATGTACTGTTACAAGTGTGACAGTGTACTTTATCCTCCGGTAGACAGTGGCTGAGGTGGAGGGTACCTGCTCCTGTGGTGGGGAGCGGAACTCAAGGGTCTTGCGAGCGGTCTCAGCAGCGGTCATGGTATACGCCAGCATGAGCTCGTTGTAGCGGGCTCTCTGGTTGGCCTGCAGCTGGCTCACAAACTGGTCTGAGAAGGCTATGATGGCCTCCACCCTGTGGCGCAACTCACAGTCACAGAAATACTGCAGCAGAGTGCACATCTGACCGACAGAGAGAGAATGACCTGAGACTTAGCCACATAGATTAGGGTAATTCATCAAACTAAGGAGGATAGTGAAAGTTACAGCGAACTGAAAAACACACACACCAACCTGTAGTTTGACAGACTCTGGAAGCTTCATGTGCAGTAATCCCTCTTCCAGACCTACTTGTTCTTCTGCCTCTCCATGCTTCACCTCTTTCTCAGTCTCCTCAGCACCTTTCTCTCCGTCATCCTCCCCCTTGTCTTCCTCTTTTTCTATAGGCTCCAACTCCTCTAGCTCTGCCTCCATTTCCTCATCTTCCTCACCCATCCCCTCATCCTCCATTTCTGTTTCATGTCCGCTCTCTACTGCTCCCTCCTCTTCTTCCTTCACCTTCAACCCCCGTTCTTTGAGGGCCAGTGTTTGGTCCCCCTCTCCCTGGGCAGCAGCCTCTGCCTCTCCACTGAACACTGTAGGCTCTATCATCTTCAGGATGTGCTTGACATCTTCATTATCAAACACACCCATGATGAGCAGGGTGCTGATGAGCTTGAGGATGGGGACAAAGTGGAACTCAACACTGCCTCCTACAGGATCCCGCATGGCTTGACCACCATCCTGGACAGCTTCTGTCAGCATGGTCAGGGCCTTTGCCTTCAGCACCTACAGGAGAGAGAGACACACTTTCATGACCATCAGTCAGTTCAAACAGAATATCTTTCCCCTCTCCCTCCATCAGTCTGGCTCAGTGTTGCAAAAGGAGGGAATAAGGAGGAAATCCGAAATCCTCCAACCAGGATTTCTGGAAAACAGGAAATTTATTGAAAGTTGAAAAGATTGCAAACCTATGAGGCTCCTTACATGTAGGGGGATGAAGGGGCTGAGGGTGTAGATATCCAGGTCTGCCCCTACAAACCCAGTGGGGGAGAAGTGGAGTTTGGGGCGCAGACAGGTAGTGAGGCCCACCCCTGGTAAAGCATGGGATTTGTCAGTGTCTGAGTTGAGGTTGATGCTGAGCGTCTCTTCAGTCATGGGCACAATGAACTCCTTATTGGTCATGAGGCGGTTCCGCTTGGCCGACTCCAGGTGAATGCTGATGAGCAGATCGTAGTAGCCACTCCTCATTGGTCCAGGCAGGTAGGTGTTCTCTATGGCGTAGAATAGCTGGGATTCGTCAACATGGCTGCACAGGGCATGAGCCACGCGGTTGTTCCCCAGAGCACAGACTGAGCCGTACAGTTTCAAAGTGTGGTAGTGGAACTTCAGCAGGTCCATACGCTCCGACAACTCCAGGATGTCAATACATCTAGACGGGACAGAGGCAGAGGACAGTATGGCCCAAGGCTGTACAGATTTGGACAAATCTATTGCATCAGAGCCAAAATGGCTCCTGTTTATATGTCTTTCCCAATACTATAGCTAAGACTGAAATCCATTTCACAATCAAATACAATAATCTTCTGTTTAGATGTCAGCAATGGTGGCAGTGTTCTGACCTGTTCTCCTCAGGGATGTGCAGGGCCATCATTGTGATAGGCTCTCTGCACTCCACCATCCAGCCGTGCCTGTCGTTCACACGGCCCATCTCTGGGGACAGGAAGTGGTTTGGCATGCGGCTCCAAATGACTGGGGTAAGCATCTGGACATCTAGCCTGGGAGGACACTGAGGGACCGGGTTCTTACGCTCACTGCGGAACATGGCTGCTGAAATAGGCATGATGTTCTGAGGAGAGAACAAACACATACATTGCAGAGTAGAGGGGTCGTCGTTGAAGTGAAATAATAGCTTGAGTATCCTTGAGGGTAAAAATACAGAATGAAATAGAAAACATCCATAACACTGTAAAACGCAGACAGTGGAGGGGTAACACTGTAAAATACAGACAGTGGAGGGGTAACACTGTAAAATACAGACAGTGGAGGGGTAACACTATAAAACGCAGACAGTGGAGGGGTAACACTGTAAAACGCAGACAGTGGAGGGGTAACACTGTAAAATGCAGACAGTGGAGAGGTAATACTATAAAACGCACAGTGGAGGGGTAACACTGTAAAATGCAGACAGTGGAGGGGTAACACTGTAAAACGCAGACAGTGGAGGGGTAACACTGTAAAACGCAGACAGTGGAGGGGTAACACTGTAAAACGCACAGTGGAGGGGTAACAATGTAAAACACAGACAGTGGAGGGGTAACACTGTAAAACACAGACAGTGGAGGGGTAACACTGTAAAACACAGACAGTGGAGGGGTAACACTGTAAAACACAGACAGTGGAGGGGTAACACTAAAACGCAGACAGTAGAGGGGTAACACTGTAAAACGCAGACAGTGGAGGGGTAACACTGTAAAACGCAGACAGTAGAGGGGTAACACTGTAAAACGCACAGTGGAGGGGTAACACTGTAAAACACAGACAGTGGAGGGGTAACACTGTAAAACGCAGACAGTGGAGGGGTAACACTGTAAAACGCAGACAGTGGAGGGGTAACACTGTAAAATGCAGACAGTGGAGGGGTAACACTGTAAAATGCAGACAGTGGAGGGGTAACACTGTAAAATGCAGACAGTGGAGGGGTAACACTGTAAAATGCAGACAGTGGAGGGGTAACACTGTAAAACACAGACAGTAGAGGGGTAACACTGTAAAACGCAGACAGTGGAGGGGTAACACTGTAAAATGCAGACAGTGGAGGGGTAACACTGTAAAACACAGACAATAGAGGGGTAACACTGTAAAACGCAGACAGTGGAGGGGTAACACTGTAAAATGCAGACAGTGGAGGGGTAACACTGTAAAATGCAGACAGTGGAGGGGTAACACTGTAAAACGCAGACAGTGGAGGGGTAACACTGTAAAATGCAGACAGTGGAGGGGTAACACTGTAAAATGCAGACAGTGGAGAGGTAATACTATAAAACGCACAGTGGAGGGGTAATACTATAAAACGCACAGTGGAGGGGTAACACTGTAAAATGCAGACAGTGGAGGGGTAACACTGTAAAACACAGACAGTGGAGGGGTAACAATGTAAAACACAGACAGTGGAGGGGTAACACTAAAACGCAGACAGTAGAGGGGTAACACTGTAAAACGCAGACAGTGGAGGGGTAACACTGTAAAACGCAGACAGTAGAGGGGTAACACTGTAAAACGCACAGTGGAGGGGTAACACTGTAAAACACAGACAGTGGAGGGGTAACACTGTAAAACGCAGACAGTGGAGGGGTAACACTGTAAAACGCAGACAGTGGAGGGGTAACACTGTAAAATGCAGACAGTGGAGGGGTAACACTGTAAAATGCAGACAGTGGAGGGGTAACACTGTAAAATGCAGACAGTGGAGGGGTAACACTGTAAAATGCAGACAGTGGAGGGGTAACACTGTAAAACACAGACAGTAGAGGGGTAACACTGTAAAACGCAGACAGTGGAGGGGTAACACTGTAAAATGCAGACAGTGGAGGGGTAACACTGTAAAACACAGACAATAGAGGGGTAACACTGTAAAACGCAGACAGTGGAGGGGTAACACTGTAAAATGCAGACAGTGGAGGGGTAACACTGTAAAAGGCAGACAGTGGAGGGGTAACACTGTAAAACGCAGACAGTGGAGGGGTAACACTGTAAAATGCAGACAGTGGAGGGGTAACACTGTAAAATGCAGACAGTATAGAGGTAATACTATAAAACGCACAGTGGAGGGGTAATACTATAAAACGCACTGTGGAGGGGTAACACTGTAAAATGCAGACAGTGGAGGGGTAACACTGTAAAATGCAGACAGTGGAGGGGTAACACTGTAAAATGCAGACAGTGGAGGGGTAACACTGTAAAATGCAGACAGTGGAGGGGTAACACTGTAAAATGCAGACAGTGGAGGGGTAACACTGTAAAATGCAGACAGTGGAGGGGTAACACTGTAAAATGCAGACAGTGGAGGGGTAACACTGTAAAATGCAGACAGTGGAGGGGTAACACTGTAAAATGCAGACAGTGGAGGGGTAACACTGTAAAACACAGACAGTGGAGGGGTAACACTGTAAAACGCAGACAGTGGAGGGGTAACACTGTAAAATGCAGACAGTGGAGGGGTAACACTGTAAAACGCAGACAGTGGAGGGGTAACACTGTAAAACGCAGACAGTGGAGGGGTAACACTGTAAAACGCAGACAGTGGAGGGGTAACACTGTAAAACGCAGCCAGTGGAGGGGTAACACTGTAAAACACAGACAGTGGAGGGGTAACACTGTAAAACGCAGACAGTGGAGGGGTAACACTGTAAAATGCAGACAGTGGAGGGGTAATACTGTAAAACGCAGACAGTAGAGGGGTAACACTGTAAAATACAGACAGTGGAGGGGTGATTCTCGCTGAGTCTGACCTTGAGCTTCCCCAGGTCCACTTGCAGCATGTTCTGACTGGAGGGCAGGACAAAGACAGCTGGGAACAATTTAGTGTTGGGCTCCACCTAGAACAAACAACCACAGTGTTACACTGGAAGCCACAATGGAAATTAGATTTCGAGCTTTAATGTGTTATCCTTGATGATTTTTTAATTGTATGTGGAGGTGTCTCTTATCTATTTTCTTAAAATTGTCTAATAAATTCAATCAATCAAGCAGTCAAGCCCAGAGCAGTTTGTACTTTGCTTATTATTAAACCAGTAACCCTTGACATGAGTAATGAAATACAAATCAAATCGAAGTGTATTTGTCACGTGCGCCCGAATACAACAGTTGTAAACCTTACAGTGAAATGCTTACTTACAGGCTCTAACCAACAGTACAAAAAAGGTATTAGGTGAACAATAGGTAAGTAAAATAAAACAACAGTAAAAAGACAGTGAAAAACAGTAGCGAGGCTATAAAAGTAGTGAGGCTACATACAGACACCGGTTAGTCAGGCTGATTGAGGTAGTATGTACATGTAGATATGGTTAAAGTGACTATGCATATATGATGGACAGAGAGTAGCAGTAGCGCAAAAGAGGGGTTGGCGGGTGGTGGGACACAATGCAGAATACATGTTTACACTGAACACTGCATCTCACCTGGTAGAAGGTGTTGATCTCTTTCCCATTGGCTGTGAAAGTCATGAGTCCTGTGTCAAGGTCAATAAGGCAGCCAATCACAAAGTCCTCCTGACTGACACGGGTCTGCTGGGAGCTGCTGAACTCCCCTCCCCACACCATGTAGCAGTTACTGCGCTTCATACTGAGACAACATCGGAAGATATTAAGGTATTATGTCTTTGTGAATACTGTGCATGTGTGTGTGTGTGCACAGGGACGCGTTACTCACCTGTCATGTATGTTGCCTTTGTCATCTCCCACGGTGACTGTGACATTTCTTACTTTGCTGAGGTCAAAGTGCAGGTCGTATTGGTGGTAGTCAGGGGTGATCCAGCCTACCCACACCCCGCTGGGCTCTTGTCCCGCAATCACTCGCACTGAATAATAGTACTGAACACAGAGAATGTGAGCAGAAAACATGATTAACAAGGAGTTGAACTACCTAAAACTAAAAATGAATTTCAAAAAAACATTTCCAGACAAAAATGTCCCAGTGAAGAGAAGTAAGGTTCAAACACGAGGATCTGAAGAGATGTTAAAGGTCATACTGTGGTGGTGTTGAGGATGATGTCATCGTCATCTCTGTCGTCTGGGACCACTTCCTCCGTCAGACGGGGCATGGTGGGAACAACAGGGGGCGAAGTTAAAGCTGCCTTCTTGGCCTTGAACAGGAACCTGAGGGCAACACACAATGTCAGCGTAGTTGGGTGTTAAGGGATTTTTCTAATCAATAATGACTAATTATGTATACATTTTAATCAGGACTGACTATATACTGACTATATGACTAATACTATTATGTTACTGTATAGATGTATACATTTTATTTTAATCCTAGTACTGAATATAATGTGTGTAATTATTATCAAGAATTAGAACAATGACTGTCTGTTCCTTGGTAGAAACGAATGAACTTATCGTCAGACTGGCTAGAATGCTTATCTACACAGGGAGGCTTTGGCCTGGTCATAAATGATCTATACTGGTGGGGGTCTATGTAGGAAGGCTTGAGAACTATACTGCCATTGTACCGGAGTGGAGGAGGGACGGGACAGTTTGAAACCTAATGACGTAATTTTCAGTTTATAACCTGTTGTAAATTGTATCATGTTCAGTACTCTCGAGAATAAACGCTAGTGCTTGATTTTGAGACTGGTCTCTGCCCATTTTATGCAAATAAGTTTCTTACAAATCCTTAGAAATGGGCTGAGTGTATTAATTGAATTGGGTAATAAACATATAGGAATTTAATTCCTCTAACAATTGGTCCTTCGAACGGCGGGTCTAAATAACTGTCTCTGCCATCTGAAGGTCGTACGCCGAACATCGTGCACGGGCGGGTCTAGTCCCGTTATTTTAAGACCTGGCCTCTGAATTAAGGTTAAAGAACAGGCCGGTACACACACCAGACTGACAGGGACGGTGACTAGATCCAACGAACATTGCTTTTCCCAGTCGGCGACAAGGTCAGTAGCCTATATTCTCGATTCTGGGGGGAATGATTTAAGTTATCTTTGATTTGATATTCTAAAATGTTTAGAATTTATCATTAATAGGAGCTTTACTATTCCAAACAGATCCACAGGGTTTTGTATGACCAATATACACTGGGTTTGTATGACCAATATACACTGGCAGGTCTGAAATGACCTCAGGTAAAGTGCACTACCATAAATAAACTAAACTTAATCATGAGAGGCATATCCGCCCGAGATTAAGACGGGATATTTAAATAGGTGCTGGGAGATAGGACGGTGATCTTGTGCAAATAGGATAACCCATAGGATTAAGAGGGGATATTAACTAGGCTTGGGGAGACAGGAAGGGAATTCTATGCATACAAGATAACTTGAATGGTCAATTAAACTCTGGGAGAATTGACCATCGTTCCGATTCAACAAGCAGTACTGAAATAAAGTCCAAATAAGGAGGAGAGGGAAGCCTAAATCTGGAGGAATGGGATAAAAGCCAAATCTATAGACAAGAGGTTCCAGGAGAGAGGGAAACCTAAAATAGTGGCGTGAGATACGAGATATTAGTGTACTTTAAAAGCCCTCTGACACAACCTGAAA
This sequence comes from Oncorhynchus clarkii lewisi, assembly GCF_045791955.1. Taxonomy (NCBI): domain Eukaryota; kingdom Metazoa; phylum Chordata; class Actinopteri; order Salmoniformes; family Salmonidae; genus Oncorhynchus; species Oncorhynchus clarkii. The sequence goes on along the minus strand of NC_092175.1, from coordinate 31,287,260 downwards.
TAAGATGTTAACTAGGGATTTACGACCCCTGGGCTTATAGTTGTATGGGTAAGACCTAATATCTGATCGACAGTCAAAGCTATTGATAAGGTTTCCAAAAAGGAGAAAACACAAATAGAAATCCATACACATAGATTGTAATCATTAAAGAGACACACACATAGTCAGGCAGTAGAACAACCATAGTGACTAGGTAATGGTAAACAGCACATACATAGATCATAGAAATATATACACATAGATAGTGATAAATACCATAGCTACTAGGAGCGGCAAGGATTTATTAAACATGAGTAGTAAATCCTCAGAGGAGGGCCCGAAATTAACGGGAGATGAGAAATATATGCAGGAAGAAGATAAGAGGAACACCTATTTTAGCCAGACATGGAGGAGTAAGTACGAATTTGATGAACGTTTAAATAAAGAAAAAATGGAATAAATGATTAAACAAATAAATAGGGTTAGTGGAGACAAGACAGATAAACAACGGGCAGAGGGGCTAAATACAGCTAGGATGTGGTTAGCCGAGGCGAGGAAGAGAGCTGAGAACAAAGGGAAATGAAGAGAGGCGCCCAAAGTCTGACTCAGACAAAGACGACGGTCGCTAGTGTTTGTATAAGATATGAACTGAACGTTTTTAATAGGTTGTTTAGGTTGAATTGAGAGAATAATTAATTCAAAATAATGGCGAGGCAATTTCGATGTAATACTTTGTGTTGCCCAAAATTATCTGCTAGAATAAAATGTTAAGACAGCAGTCGTATTTAAATATATGTATCATAGAAGAGAAAGTTACCTAAACCTGATGAATTCTAAGGAATAACGGAGAGATACGATAAAGTTTTGTGCCATCAGGATGTTATATTTTTTTATGAATCGACTGACATACGATATAAATTTAGCAAAGAACATGGTACGTTTCAATTTTTGGGTATAGAAAGTTGGGAAGTTCGGTTGGTTTACTTTTTCGATAGAATTTAAAGCAGAACTCAATCTGAATAGGGAATATATATTTGACAAGAGGCAGGCTGACTTGCTGCGTCATTACGTTGAATACACAATAACGTTCCTCAAATTATGACAGAGAAAATGGGTTGTGTCATTTAGAGGGAAAATGCGAGCATTATAGCTTTGAGTCACTTTTCAAAAGTGGCTAAAAGTTCCAAATATATTTTTAAAAAGTAGCTGCATATCGTCAGGATAGTCTGAAAAGATGCTACAGCTAGCAACACAATTGCTAGGCGTTTCGTTTCATTGGGCTATATTTGGCTATAAGATAGGTAGGTAAGAATAGTTGAATTGTAAAAAGTTGTGGTTGTTTCCCGGGTATTGATTTTTGGTTAGGTAACGCCAGTGAATTCGAACAACAAGTTAACGTATTCTAAACATGATCTGTTTTCATTACGGGGAACAATGAAAGGTCTACAATATGGTATGGCTGTCTGGGTGTGTTTTATTTTAAAGGGACAGTGCACGTTTATCACAGTTGTGTGAGTGTAATGGCAGGGTTTAAAGTATTTTGGGGAGACAATTTGGAGAAAGACTGAATGAGTTACATGAAACATTAAGGAAATTTAAAACGAATGATTTGAGGCTATTATCATAATTATTAGGTGTTGTTTTTGTAGTAAACATTTGGGTTAAGGGGATTTCCATGTTCCCAGAGACAAGATATCTTAAAGGGGTACACTCACATATGGAATTTTAGGAGTTTTATTTTCTGAGTATTAATTAGACAAGTACATTTTTTAAGATAAAGCGTTCTTTAATATGTCTAATATGGTATGGAACACGAATGTAAAGTGTGGTGTATCCTTTGACCTGTTTTCAGGGCTTTCCCAGGTGGTCTGATCAGCCACAGGGGGGAGCCATTTGAATAATTAATTTGTGGTCATGGGTGGTACTGGTTTTTAAGGTAAATTAATTATAATGGAGTTTATAGCTCTTGGACATAATTATTAGTTCAGAACCACAATTATTAGTTTTGAACCACAGAGGGAAAAAAGGAATTGAGGCAGGACAAATTATGGGGAGCGGAGGAACAAACTCTAGTGAGGAAGAAGGCCAGGTTCAGGGTTCTGTTTTAAACATTGGTTGTGAAGGGTTCAAATTGGCTACTATTGATTTAGTACTACAACAGGAACAGAAATTATATTAATCATCGATAATAAATGGGGGAGGATGGTCTTTTGAGGTTTGGACAGGACACAATTTAAGCCAATAGGGCAGGAAAATATATGATAGAAAAGGTGATTTTATAAGCATTCAAATTATTTATGAATATAAATAAGTTGCAGTTCTTAGGGATGGTAAATTACGGTAGATAAGGTATCTCAAACTATGCAACATATATTAAATTGTGACTGATTTCTAAGTTTAACCCCTGTTATTTTTTAATACATGAAAGAGATATATGGTTAGCATTCATTTTGGCTTTAATTAATCATTAGAATATTTTTATTTAAATAGTATTAAAGTTTGACAGGGACATATGACAACTGTGGTGATTCAGGATTGGGGATAGGATCAAGAACCTTACTTAACCAATATAAGGACTTTAGAAATTGACACCATAGACATGTTTTTCTAAAAAAAAAAAAAAATCCATGAGTTTAGATAAAGCCAATCAGTGAGACATTTAGTTAAAATTTGGAAGCAACACATAGTTGTTACAGACAGATAGGGGAAAGGGCAGACAGAGGAGTCCTCCCCGCACTGCTGAGACCTTGAAGGTTTGAGAGCAGAGAGGAAATGAACACAGATACCTCTTAAAGTAGATAAGACACTTGACAGAGAATTGGTACAGGATAGATCTGAATGGACGCCCAAGGGAGAATTGGACAAGTGGAGAATGAAAGGGGCTCCTACATGATAATGTCAGAACATAAGGATAATTGACTAATCTTACCTAAGTCATTGTTTAGAGTAGGCAAGGTTGTTACCTTGGCAGAGCCAGGCATCAAAGGGGGGATGGGTAAGTTGTGGTTTAGGATAGGACACTTAGTGGCCTATTGGATAATAAATAATAAATAAATAAAATAGCTAACAAGTAGATATAGAAGTTAAAGATATAATCAGATAGAACATATGAGAAACTGTTTGTTAACCAAACCTGTATGTCCAAGATTTTATGCATTACAGGTGAATTAAAGGACAAGGTGATTCACTCAATCCAGTCCCCGAGGAGAATAGACGGGAAGCAGCCCCGTTGGAAGGGGTCATACCAAGGACTCCTGGTGACAGCCTTCACCCTGAGAATAGATAAAATAACTACCTGAATTCATATCACACACTACGGGAGAGTAGGACACTCTGACACTGTCGAACAATCACAGTGTTCGAGAGGAGAACTGGAATTAACAGAATTCCGGGGGCCATCTCTCAAACGAAGACTTCCTTTCCTGTCATTCCATCCCTGTGTTTGTTTTCATAAAAGTGGAGGTGTGTCTTGGCTGCTGATGTGTTTTCTGGGAAAGGGTGGGGTTTTACAGGTGTACTGATTCGTCATGAGCTGTCTGATCGTGGGAGCCATATTCCTGATACACCATGAACCCCGAGAAGGCCAAAGAGGGTAACTTGACTCGTGCTAGACGAGGAGAATGTGATATTACCATAGCATCTTAGCAGGTCACTGGAACTAAATAGTAAGGAAGGGAGAGTGAGATTGGGAAGGATGTCTCAGTGGAGTTTCATGTAGACAAACTGGGGTCATTCACTATGGGCAGTCTAGAACCATGGGTCTCTATGGAAGGTATTTGTGTAAATCACAGTGTAATTAATGGAGTCAGGCCATAGCTCACACTGAAAGGGATGGCTATGTAAACCCATACACCCAATTTGGGACCAGATGAAGTATAGTAAGGGTTGGAGTTTCTGACTGTGTTCCCGAGCAGAGGAAGAATGGTATAAAGGTACGAATTAACATTAAAATGATAAAGACCCAGGATCTCGGGTTGGCTTTGACCAGTTTTCAACTGATACTATGGCACCGTTCCAGGTGGCAAAGGTTAGAGTTGGTAAGGAGAATATGGTCGGCCGGAGTTCAATCAATCTCCCTAACACAACGGACATTCCTAGTGTAATCATCCAGGGTAAAGGACCACTACGAATAATTCAGGTTCAAGATATATAAAGAGTATTAACCAAAACCTTGAGAGAACAAAATCAAATCAAATCATGACATGTATTAAAGTGTCGTCAGACTGGCTAGAATGCTTATCTACACAGGGAGGCTTTGGCCTGGTCATAAATTATCTATACTGGTGGGGGTCTATGTAGAAAGGCTTGAGAAATATACTGCCATTGTACCAGAGTGGAGGAGGGACGGGACAGTTTGAAACCTAATGACGTCATTTTCAGTTTATAACCTGTTGTAAATTGTATCATGTTCAGTACTCTCGAGAATAAATGCTAGTGCTTGATTTTGAGACTGGTCTCCGCCCATTTTATTAAAATAAGTTTCTTACAAATCCTTAGAAATGGGCTGAGTGTATTAATTGAATCGGGTAATAAACATATAGGAATTTAATTCCTCTAACATTGGGCCTCCTTATCAACGGGACTGAGAAAACATGACGACGATGACAGTTAAAAGTGCTGTTTTCAGCATTCACTTTCCACTTTCTTCTCCAACAGAGAGTTGTGACCTGTCTCTTCTCCAACAGAGAGTTGTGACCTGTCTCTTCTCCAACAGAGAGTTGTGACCTGTCTCAAGCCTATAGTCTGTCTCTTCACTAATCTGAATCCTACTCAGTACTGACCCCTTCTTCTTGCTCTTCTCTGTAGAGGCATCTTTCACATTCTCTCCTCCGTTGACGGAGATATCCTTAGGCACAGAGGGCTCCTTCTCCTCCTCCTTCTCTGTGCGGCTGGCAGACTTTTTCAGCACCTCAAAGTCAGAGTCGGGGTCCACCTCCAGGACCTGGTCCTCGGGGATGGTCAGGGTTCGTGTCAGGGGGGTGGTCCCAGCCATGATTTTAAAGGTCTCGTGGAACTCCACGGGCATACTGAGCCTCAGGAACAACAGATCGGTGTTGGCATTCTGAGAGCCGAAGGTCTTGTGGGTCAGTTTCAGACAGGGAGCGTTGTCCACCGTCCCATCCACACGGGACACCTACACAGGGGATGTGGGAGAAAGGGCAGAAAATCACATATTGAAAACCCACAGAAGAAAACATTTGAATGTTAACGTGTTTTAAATGGAATTATAAAATATAGGAAGGGAAGCCATTCCAAGACACTGTTGTTGAACAACATATGCTGTACTGTACATCAACGTGAGGGTGTTCTGTAGGAATAGGGATGAATTGGGGCAGGCTCTTGCTGAACCACATGGTGATGTCTCTCTTCATGTTGATGGCGAAGGGTTCAAAGCCCTCCTGAAGGCCACAGATGGTGAAGTAGCGCAGGCTGCTGACGTTCTGGCCCAGGTTGAGCCGGCCAACCTGAGACAGGCCCAGACTACACACAGGGATAAAACCTGGAGACCAGCAGATTCAGTTTAATGAATAACACTAATCTAAAATCAGTAGATCCATCCTACAAGGATTTACCTCCCAAGCCTCAGCAGCCTCCCCATCCGTCACCTCCAAGCACCCAGCAGCCTCCCCATCCGTCACTCACCATCTCCTATGTCAATGTCCTTGAAGGCCATCTCAGATCCAGAGTCACTGATCAGCATCTTTCCGTTCAGGGTGAAGAAGATGTTCTGCTCTACCAGGTCAATCATACAGCCCACCACGTCACCTGGCAACCAGATACGACCAAACGGCTCATTGCCCACATGCCAACGCTGAGCCTAAAAAAGAACGGTCAAAGTTCAAATACGACATGTTAGTGAATGTTTCCCTAAAACAGACACAGAACATTTATCCCCAACCATACCTTGAAACCATTGAAGACATAGGCGAGCTCATCTGCTCCCAGCTCTGTGTCAGCGCGGACACTGGGTCTGGCCCAACCCACTCTCATCTCCCCCACAGTCACAGCCTCAAACTCAAAGTACCACTTCCCCTGGGTCACCGCGTATGACCTCTCAGCCCGGAACACCCGGATCTTATCTCCACGAGAATGACCTTCCCCATGACCACCTAGCACAAACAGATTCAGGTGACATTATTAACAGGTTATATATTCATTATATACACAGTTCAATATACAGTGCCTTGCGAAAGTATTCCGCCCCCTTGAACTTTGCGACCTTTTGCCACATTTCAGGCTTCAAACATAAAGATATAAAACTGTATTTTTTTGTGAAGAATCAACAACAAGTGGGACACAATCATGAAGTGGAACGACATTTATTGGATATTTCAAACTTTTTTAACAAATCAAAAACTGAAAAATTGGGCGTGCAAAATTATTCAGCCCCTTTACTTTCAGTGCAGCAAACTTTCTCCAGAAGTTCAGTGAGGATCTCTGAATGATCCAATGTTGCCCTAAATGACTAATGATGATAAATACAATCCACCTGTGTGTAATCAAGTCTCCGTATAAATGCACCTGCACTGTGATAGTCTCAGAGGTCCGTTAAAAGCGCAGAGAGCATCATGAAGAACAAGGAACACACCAGGCAGGTCCGAGATACTGTTGTGAAGAAGTTTAAAGGCGGATTTGGATACAAAAAGATTTCCCAAGCTTTAAACATCCCAAGGAGCACTGTGCAAGCGATAATATTGAAATGGAAGGTGTATCAGACCACTGCAAATCTACCAAGACCTGGCCGTCCCTCTAAACTTTCAGCTCATACAAGGAGAAGACTGATCAGAGATGCAGCCAAGAGGCCCATGATCACTCTGGATGAACTGCAGAGATCTACAGCTGAGGTGGGAGACTCTGTCCATAGGACAACAATCAGTCGTATATTGCACAAATCTGGCCTTTATGGAGGAGTGGCAAGAAGAAAGCCATTTCTTAAAGATACCCACAAAAAGTGTTGTTTAAAGTTTGCCACAAGCCACCTGGGAGACACACCAAACATGTGGAAGAAGGTGCTCTGGTCAGATGAAACCAAAATTCAACTTTTTGGCAACAATGCAAAACGTTATGTTTGGCGTAAAAGCAACACAGCTGAACACACCATCCCCACTGTCAAACATGGTGGTGGCAGCATCATGGATTGGGCCTGCTTTTCTTCAGCAGGGACAGGGAAGATGGTTAAAATTGATGGGAAGATGGATGGAGCCAAATACAGGACCATTCTGGAAGAAAAACCTGATGGAGTCTGCAAAAGACCTGAGACTGAGACGGAGATTTGTCTTCCAACAAGACAATGATCCAAAACATAAAGCAAAATCTACAATGGAATGGTTCAAAAATAAACATATCCAGGTATTAGAATGGCCAAGTCAAAGTCCAGACCTGAATCCAATCGAGAATCTGTGGAAAGAACTGAAAACTGCTGTTCACAAATGCTCTCCATCCAACCTCACTGAGCTCGAGCTGTTTTGCAAGGAGGAATGGGAAAAAATGTCAGTCTCTCGATGTGCAAAACTGATAGAGACATACCCCAAGCGACTTACAGCTGTAATCACAGCAAAAGGTGGCGCTACAAAGTATTAACTTAAGGGGGCTGAATAATTTTGCACGCCCAATTTTTCAGTTTTTGATTTGTTAAAAAAGTTTGAAATATCCAATAAATGTCGTTCCACTTCATGATTGTGTCCCACTTGTTGTTGATTCTTCACAAAAAAATACAGTTTTATATCTTTATGTTTGAAGCCTGAAATGTGGCAAAAGGTCGCAAAGTTCAAGGGGGGCGAATACTTTCGCAAGGCACTGTATATATATATATGTGTGTGTGTATGTATATATGTGTGTGTGTATGTATATATGTGTGTATGTATGTATGTATGTATGTATGTATGTTTGTATGTATGTATGTATGTATGTATGTATGTATGTACAGTGGGGAGAACAAGTATTTGATACACTGCCGATTTTGCAGGTTTTCCGACTTACAAAGCATGTAGAGGTCTGTAATTTTATCATAGATACACTTCAACTGTGAGAGATGTGATTTTCTGGATTTTTGTTTTAGATTCCATTGTATGATTTTTAAGCAATTAATTTGCATTTTCTTGCATGATATAAGTATTTGATGCATCAGAAAAGCAGAACTTAATATTTGGTACAGAAATCTTTGTTTGCAATTACAGAGATCATACATTTCCTGTAGTTCTTGACCAGGTTTGCACACACTGCAGAAGGGATTTTGGCCCACTCCTCCATTCAGACCTTCTCCAGATCCTCCAGGTTTCGGGGCTGTCGCTGGGCAATACGGACTTTCAGCTCCCTCCAAAGATTTTCTATTGGGTTCAGGTCTGGAGACTGGCTAGGTCACTCCAGGACCTCGAGATGCTTCTTACGGAGCCACTCCTTAGTTGCCCTGGCTGTGTGTTTTGGGTCGTTGTCATGCTGTAAGACCCAGCCACGACCCATCTTCAATGCTCTTACTGAGGGAAGGAGGTTGTTGGCCAAGATCTCGCGATACATGGCCCCATCCATCCTCCCCTCAATACGGTGCAGTCGTCCTGTCCCCTTTGCAGAAAAGCATCCCCAAAGTTTCCACCTCCATGCTTCACAGTTGGGGTTGTACTCATCTTTCTTTTGTACTCATCTTTCTTTTTTTCTTTTTCCTCCAAACACGGCGAGTGGAGTTTAGACCAAAAAGCTCTATTTTTGTCTCATCAGACCACATGACCTTCTCCCATTCCTCCTCTGGATCATCCAGATGGTCATTGGCAAACTTCAGACGGGCCTGGACATGCACTGGCTTGAGCAGGGGGACCTTGCGTGCGCTGCAGGATTTTAATCCATGACGGCGTAGTGTGTTACTAATGGTTTTCTTTGAGACTGTGGTCCCAGCTCTCTTCAGGTCATTGACCAGGTCCTGCCGTGTAGTTCTGGGCTGATCCCTCACCTTCCTCATAATCATTGATGCCCCACGAGGTGAGATCTTGCATGGAGCCCCAGACCGAGGGTGATTGACAGTCATCTTGACCTTCTTCCATTTTCTAATAATTGAGCCAACAGTTGTTGCCTTCTCACCAAGCTGCTTGCCTATTGTCCTGTACCCCATCCCAGCCTTGTGCAGGTCTAAAATTTAACCCTTGATGTCCTTACACAGCTCTCTGGTCTTGGCCATTGTGGAGAGGTTGGAGTCTGTTTGATTGAGTATGTGGACAGGTGTCTTTTCTACAGGTAACAAGTTCAAACAGGTGCAGTTCATACAGGTAATGAGTGGAGAACAGGAGGGCTTCTTAAAGAAAAACTAACAGGTCTGTGAGAGCCGGAATGATTACTGGTTGGTAGGTGATCAAATACGTATGTCATGCAATAAAATGCAAATGATTTACTTAAAAATCATACAATGTGATTTTCTGGATTTTGTTTTAGATTCCGTCTCTCACAGTTGAAGTGTACCTATGATAGAAATTACAGACCTCTACATGCTTTGTAAGTAGGAAAATCTGCAAAATCGGCAGTGTATCAAATACTTGTTCTCCCCACTGTATGTGTGTATGTATGTATGTATGTATGTATGTATGTGTGTGTGTGTGTGTGTATGTGTGTGTGTGTGTGTGTGTGTGTGTGTGTGTGTGTGTGTATGTATATACACACACACACACACACACACACACACACATACTCATTGGACAGTTTATTAGGTACACAACCCTGTTGACAAAAATGGTCACATGTCTAGCTATATAAAACTGTCAGACAGGCATCGAGGCATTCAGTTACTGTTCAATTGAATGTGAGAATGGGCAAAACAAATGACCTAAGTGACTTTGAGCGTGGTATGATCGTCAGGGCCAGGTGCGCCGGTTTCAGTATCTCGGAAATAGCTTTTCATGCACAACAGTGTCTAGGTTTTACAGAGAATGGTGCGACAAAAAAAAAACATCCAGTCAGGTGTGGGGGAAAGTTTTCCTGGCACACATTAGGTCCCGTGATACCAAGTGACCAACGTTTCCATGCCCTGAAGAATTCAGACTGTTCTGGAAGCTAAGGGGGGTCCGACCCGGTACTAGATCAGTTTATATCTTGGCAGACAGACGGACAGACTCACTGCTCTCCTGGTCAGGTGGCTCAATGTTGTAACCGTAGCCGATGAGAGTGCGGACAGCTGCACAGACAGTGTCTCTGTTGGTCTTCTTGGTCTTTTCATCCAGCAGGTTGTATGGCACCAGGCGCGGGTTGCGTTTGTTCATTATGTCCTGAACATGGAGGTAAACAGTTCAAATCAACAAACAATTGTGTGAGTCATAGAATGATTGTGCAAGTTACGGACTTTAATCTCCTGGAAAGATTGATACTGTATAAAGAAAGCTCCAAGAACAATATTGTTTGTTTTTCTAAACATCTTGAATAGTTATGTAAGGGAAATGTTAATGTTGGTGCTATTCTTATAACTAATTTCTGTGTTCTATTCATGTGCTGTTCTATAAACCAATTCCTGTGTTGATGCAAGTGGCTGACTGCACAAATCACACCTATCAGTAGCTGTGATTTGGCAGTACGCCCAGACCGTGTTTTGAGAACGAAGGACCGTGTTTTGAGAACAAACTAAAGATATCTCAGTTTCAAGGTCTCAGCTTAGATAAGAGAAGCTTTGTGAGGTGTTGGTCTGTCACATGTTATGAAACAGTATTGGTCAAGCACATGGATGAAACAAAACAGTAATGATTAATTAATTATGCTAAATCATGGAAATATAACATGTCTGTGTATAGCCGTGTGTAAGACAACTGTTGGGACTGCTTCGGCAGAGTTTTTCTGACAGACGTGTACTATGGTGCATTGAGTTGGTTGGAACCTCTCCAGCGCGTTGACAATAAACAATGATTCATTTAAGATTGACTTTGAGTGTCTCTGTGGAAGAATTTCCACAACAGTTACATAAATGTTGGCTCTGAAAACATCACAACTACGACAACTCATGAGTCAGTAGGACTCATACTTCACCCAGACTTCTGCATAACTTTGGGTGAGCTTGTTGTGTGCCCACCTGTAAGCCTTCGTGTGCGTTAAAAGCCACCTGACAGAAACACATTGTCTAAAATGACTTAAGCTATGATCACAGGTTAGCTTTCCCACGGGATCAGAGAGAGATGAAAGATACCTGTACAATGCTGTAGGTCCACCCCTGGTGAACCCTGTCACGAGCCCACACGTTGTGCCCATTCTCTGCCAGTCTCTCCACTAGGTTGGTCTGGTTGGGTGTCAGCTTGACATGGTTGAGGTCCAGAGGGGCAGGCTTATATCCACTACTCATCATGTACCTGTGGACCAAACATGATGTTATGATTAGACTAGTAAGTGAGATGTCATTAGGACTCTTCTATTACACTCACTAAGTGAACAGGCCTCTACTTAAATGACAATCCAACATTTCAAAACGTTTATCTATGATAATGTGAATGAAAAAGGAAACCGCACACTGCTCTTGATAGTATTACTGATCTTTAATAAGCTGACGTATCAGCCTCACGGCCTTCGTCAGAAAACAATACTGTCAACCATGTTAGTTAATATCGGAGAATAATCGAGTCAACATCTAAAATAGTCTGGGATCCTGTTTTGAGGTCTGACTCACGTCTTGGGCATCTTGATGTTCTTCAGGTTCTCCTCTGCTTTCTCATCTCCCATGCCCACATGGCAGCCCAGCGCCAGTAGAGTCCTTTGAGAAACAGAGGTAGTGAATACTGAGCACACACACACTAGGCGGAGAGGGCGTGTACAAGACCTTGACTCACTTGAGTGTTTCTACTGACATGGCAAGGTTGTAATTCCTCTCTGGCTCTGGCAGGCTCTGGAAACCTACCAGGCAGGGGTGCAGTTTCTGGTTGTCATCTCGGAACTGGAGTAGAGGAATGCAAGCAGAGGCCAGAAACTATTTGTTTGCCAGATTGAAGTAAATAGATATCAGTCAGTCATGTAAGCAGTGTGAGCTGAATAGGGCATTATGGGAAGCACTCACCGACCCATAGGTCCATCCTTGTTCAATGCGAGTGACAGCCCATAGCTCATGGCTGTTTTCTGCCAGCTTCTCCCGAATGCGCTCCAAGTGAGGCGGAAGCACAATCTGAAAGGACAACATGGTGAATGGAAGCAAGAGAAAGTAGACAGAGAAATGCATTGATAAGTCAAGACTTTTACCTGTGCTGTGTCCACAGGGCAGGGGGTGAAGGCTGTGTGCGAGAGGGACTGTGTAGGCCCCAACAGATTGCGGACACCATTGACATCATGCTTATACTCCTTGATGGGCTCAATATGCAGTCGATCCTTGGGTAGCACAGCCTCATAGCACGGAGCATAGCCTGGGGGTGGGAGGAATTTAAAGTCTCCATGACGCCCTCCCAGGAGAAAACGAACCCTGGACGTTTTAAAGAAGAACAACATTAGCAGTGACGACTCATTCTACATCCTCTCTGACAGATTCTAAATAACAACAGCCCTGTTAGCCCCATCAGAGGTTCTCACTTGACGCCTGCAGAGAAGCTGACGACAGGGAAGAATAAGCCATCCAGGTTGAAGTTCTCAAACATGCCCTGCACCGGGTGCCCGTTGATACGGAAAGAAATACTGGGCACACTCAGATCAAGGCAGCAGCTGACGACATCGTCTGCGGCTAGGATGTGCATGTTGGGGGTGGCGACATGACGTGGGACTCGTCCTGGGGAGGCAGACAGACAGAGGTCAGCATCACCTCAACCTTGTCAAAGAGAACTGCATTCTACAGATAAGCCCTGCTGACTCTACCTGACCACAGGTGGAGTCCATCAAAGGCGTATGAGTAGAGGTCGTCCCCCACCCCGTTACCACCCCAGCCCTCACCACCTCCAGGGTAGGGGCTGTAGCCATCAGTCAGAGCCCAGCCCACACGCAGGTGGAAGGCCTGGGCGGTCAAGAAGGGCTTTACATGGTCCACCATCACCTCAAAATACCACTTCTTATACTGAGTTGATCCTCCACACGTTCCTAGGAAGATGTTGGGCCTCACACTGAGGGGGGAGGAAAATAACCACAACTTTAACGGTTTGAAGGAAAAAACTAATTGGATATTCAACTAAATGTATTTAGAATGACCTGATGTCACACCTGGTGACATAATTGATGATGTTGGACTGCAGGAGGAGATCGCGACCCGGAAGCAGATTCTCTGTGATGAGATTCTGATTGGACCTTACAGCCACCCCATTACACACACACAAAGAGCAGAGCACATCTAACACCTAAGAAAACACAGGGAGAGAGCAAGGTCAAAGGGCTAGTGATTCCCAAATCACTGGACTGCCAACCAGGTTACCTTTGAACACTTCTCTGGATAAATACAGGCTTAAATAATATTCACTGACCTTGTGATTGCGTCCATGCTTATCCAGTAGAGAAATTATAGATTTAATGTGGTTCTCCTGGATAATGTTCAAAACCTCTGGACTCTCAATCAGAACACAGTACAGCACCTCCAGGATGCCTGCGGTGAACATAATACACAATGAAATACTGACGATTCACCCAAAACACATTCAAGTCAATCTGAAAGGGGTGCTAAAGGTTCTGAAATGGTATTTACCTGAGGAGGCCTCCAGACGGTCCAGTTTGCTGACCAGCCAGTCCAGATTATCACAGAACAGTGCACAGTTCGCCCGGTTCCCCCTGATCAGTGAGGCTTCATATGAAGACAATGACAGAGAGACCAGACAATACCCGATCAGAGCTAGGTCGTGTTCAGGATGACGGGCATGCTGGCACAAAAACTACAGCAATGCAGAGAAGGTGATGTACCTTGGAACACGAAGTGAAAGGATCAATAGCGGGTCACATACCCAGCAGCTCGTAGAGGAGATTAACTATCTCCTTCCAAGACTCGGCAGCCTCCTCCCCTGCAAACTCGGAGAAGTGGGCCGCTGTGTTGTAGACATTGAGTCGGTCGATACAGTCCAGCACCAGGGTGATCATGCCCTGTTGGAATGGCACAAAAAGCATGGGAATACCAAAGGCAGGAGCAGTTCAGGGAAAATAGTTAGAAAGTAAATCTTTATTTGTCACAGCACAGAATACAGCGGGTGTAATGATACAGTGAAATGCTTACTTGCAGTTCTTCCCCAACAGAAGCGAATTCAGGTGTATTCAGACACCTGGACTTTTTCCACATTTTGTTACGCTACAGTCTTATTCTAAAATTAATTAAATTATTATTTTTCCTCATCAATCTACACACAATACTCCATAATGACAAATCAAAAACAGATTTGACATGATTTACATACAGTAAGTATTCAGACCCTTTGTTATGAGACTCGAAATTGAACTGCATCCTGTTTCCATTGGTCATCCTTGAGATGTTTCTACAACTTGATTGGAGTCCACCTGTGGTAAATTCAATTGATTGGACATGATTTGGAAAGACACACACCTGTCTAGATAAGGTCCCACAGTTAACAGTGCATGTCAGAGCTAAAAACACGCCATGAGGTCGAAGGAATTGTCCGTAGAGCTTCGAGACAGGATTCTGTCGAGGCACAGATCTGGCGAAGGGTAGCAAAAAATGTCAGCAGCATTGAAAGTCCCCAAGAACACAGTGGCCATGATTCTTAAATGGAAGAAGGTTGGAACCACCAAGACTCTTCCTAGAGCTGGCCACCCGGCCAAACTGAGCAATCGGGAGAGAAGGGCCTCTGACAGAGCTCCAGAGTTCCTCTGTGGAGATGGGAGGATCTTCCAGAAGGACAACCATCTCTGCAGCACTGCACCAATCAGGCCTTTATGGTAGAGTGGCCAGACGGAAGCCATTCCTCAGTAAAAGGGACATGACAGATGCTTGGATTTAGCCAAAAGGCACCTAAAGGACTCTCAGACCATGAGAAACAAGATTCTCTGGTCTGATGAAACCAAGATTGAACTCTTTGGCCTGAATGCTAAGCGTCATGTCTGGAAGAAACCAGGCACCATAGCTGTGGTGAAGCATGATGGTGGCAGCATCATGATGTGGGGATGTTTTTCAGCGGCAGGGACTGGGAGACTAGTGAGGATCGAGGGAAAGATGAACGGAGCAAAGTACAGAGAGATACTTGAAGAAAACCTGCTCCAAAGCGCTCAAGACCCCTGACCGGGGTGAAGATTCACCTTCCAACAGGACAACGACCCTAAGCACACAGCCAAGACAACTCAGGATTGGCTTTGGGACAAGTCTCTGAATGTCCTTGAATGACCCAGCCAGAGCCCAGACGAACCCGACCGGGCATCTCTGGAGAGACCTGAATATAGCTGTGCAGCGACGCTCCCCATCCAACCTGACAGAGCTTGAGAGGGTCTGCAGAAAAGAATGGGAGAAACTCCCCAAATACAGGTGTGCCAAGCTTGTAGCGTCCTACCCAAGAAGACTGGAGCCTGTAATCACTGCCAAAGGTGCTTCAACAAAGTACTGAGTAAAGGGTCTGAATACTGTGATATTGTGATATTTCCGTTTTTTTAAATACATTTGTAAAAGTTTCTAAAACCCTGTTTTTGCCTTGTCATTATGGGTTATTGTGTGTAGATTGAGGAGGGAAACAATTGAATCCATTTTAGAATAAGCCTGTAACGTAACAAAATGTGGAAAAAGTGAAAGTGTCTGAATGCTGAATACTGAATGCTGTACAGTGTATCCTCTGGAGCTGCTGTCTGTGAGCACTGACCTCCTCTTGGAAGAGGTTCTGTCTGTTCTTAAGGGAGCGTAGTCTGGTCTGTTTCTCCTCGTGCTCCAGCTCCTCTGGGGGCTGGAAGTAGAAGATGAGGTCCTGCAGGGAGAGGACCACAGAGTCCATGGGCAGAGACGGGGAGCCTGAAGATGACTTGTTCTTCCCACTCAGAGAGTCCAGCGCTCTGGAGACACAGAACAAGCCACAACGTCACGGCACTGACCATGATGTCAAACATTAAAGCAGGGCCATCTGGCCCTCCTGAAGGATAGCAGTAAGTCAAAGGGGGTCTATACATAACACCATAATGTGCACAAGCATGAACATGTTCACCGATTCCTAGGTATGTGCTCAGACAGCAAGCGCAGTGGGAGTGGAGAGGGGCCATACTTGATGAACTGGGTGAAGAGGCCTGCTGTGTTGTAGATCATACGAGCAGCCTGGAACTCCTCTGTCTGGGAGCGGGCCACGGTCAGGGCATCGTCCATGTGGCCCTCCTTATGAAGGATGGCCTGACAGATACAAGAGGTGCATTAACAACATGGATAAAAACTAGGTTCATTCAAGGGAGAAGCTGACTACAGAGTACTTTAAAAGGCACTAAAATGTCTTTATTTTGCCTTAGCATGTAGTTTGACTTTGTTCTTCCTGTCCTGTAGGTGTTCAGGGCAAGTTGCCACATGAGTCCTCCTTACCTTCCTCTTAAGAGGTCCCAGGCGAGCGGACTTGGCATCGACAGAGGCGTATGTAAGCCAGAGGCCAGTGGAGACGTGCTGTACAAAACACATGGACTCCCCATACTTGATCTCTGGCATGCCCATGCCCTCCACATCTCGCTTCTTAACCACCTCCACCTTTTCCTGCGGGGTGGAACATTAAACAACAAGGAGAAGGAATTCAACACAACATCAACAGTGCTGGGTATGGAGGGATGATGGAAATGTTGTTACCTTCTATGAAATGGACTACATGAGGAAAATGCATGTAGTCCATTGCTCTTTTTATTTTCACACTGCCGTTTGTGATGACCCTGACCTTGGAGATTCTGAAGCAGAAGGCTGACATCTTGGCGTTGGCTTTTTCAGGGTCCACCACCATCAGTCCTTTCTCTTCATCCAGGCAGAGGTAGCGACCTGTGGTTATATGACGCACTCGGAACGACTGGCCCCATTTCATGTGACCTCCACTCCATCTACACAGAGCCATAATTATAACCCCAAGGAGAGAACTCGTAAGAAATGTGAATGGTTTATGTTACTTAAAGCTGATGGACACAAGGGCATTCGCTCACCCAATCCGGAGGGGTTCTAGTCTCCATAGTGACCGGGCATGGCTACAGACAGCACCCCCTTCATAGTGAGCAATTCTGAAAAACAGAGATGGGCTGTTAGTGACAGATGATAAGGTATCTGATTAAATGTGGAGTAATTCAACAGATTTCATCACCTGCGCTGGTTGTCTCCTTGCTCGGCAGCAGGGATAGCCAAGCACTCATCCATGTGACCATGGAACAGTCTCAGAACATAGCCTCCAGTCAGAAAGCCTGAGGGGATAATGTTACATCAACAATGAGAGAAAGACCAACTCAATCACCAACGAAAATGCAGTCCCCCAGTGCATAACTGCAGCAACAGAGATATGCACTGTGAGGCCATATAAATTATACATTGTGGGGCCATGTGTGGTGCTGTCTGTATATTATGCACTGTGTGGCCATGTGTGGTGCTGTCTGTATATTATACATTGTGGGGCCATGTGTGGTGCTGTCTGTATATTATGCACTGTGGGGCCATGTGTGGTGCTGTCTGTATATTATGCACTGTGGGGCCATGTGTGGTGCTGTCTGTATATTATGCACTGTGGGGCCATGTGTGGTGCTGTCTGTATATTATACATTGTGGGGCCATGTGTGGTGCTGTCTGTATATTATGCACTGTGTGGCCATGTGTGGTGCTGTCTGTATATTATGCACTGTGGGGCCATGTGTGGTGCTGTCTGTATATTATGCACTGTGGGGCCATGTGTGGTGCTGTCTGTATATTATGCACTGTGTGGCCATGTGTGGTGCTGTCTGTATATTATGCACTGTGGGGCCATGTGTGGTGCTGTCTGTATATTATGCACTGTGGGGCCATGTGTGGTGCTGTCTGTATATTATGCACTGTGGGGCCATGTGTGGTGCTGTCTGTATATTATGCACTGTGGGGCCATGTGTGGTGCTGTCTGTATATTATGCACTGTGGGGCCGTGTGTGGTGCTGTCTGTATATTATGCACTGTGGGGCCGTGTGTGGTGCTGTCTGTATATTATACACTGTGGGGCCGTGTGTGGTGCTGTCTGTATATTATGCACTGTGGGGCCATGTGTGGTGCTGTCTGTATATTATACATTGTGGGGCCATGTGTGGTGCTGTCTGTATATTATGCACTGTGTGGCCATGTGTGGTGCTGTCTGTATATTATGCACTGTGGGGCCATGTGTGGTGCTGTCTGTATATTATGCACTGTGGGGCCGTGTGTGGTGCTGTCTGTATATTATGCACTGTGGGGCCGTGTGTGGTGCTGTCTGTATATTATACACTGTGGGGCCGTGTGTGGTGCTGTCTGTATATTATGCACTGTGGGGCCGTGTGTGGTGCTGTCTGTATATTATGCACTGTGGGGCCGTGTGTGGTGCTGTCTGTATATTATACACTGTGAGGCCATGTGTGGTGCTCTCTGTATATTATACACTGTGAGGCCGTGTTAAATTCAGAATATTTAGATTTCTGTATGCTGTCAGTCAAACTGTGCAAAAGTGAAACCGAAACTTTGCAGTTAGGTTTAGGCATTAATTCAGAGTGGTTAAGGTAAGGTTTAAGGATTGGGATAGGGTTAGGGTTAAAAGGTCAAATTTACAAATAAAAATAAGTGCCTAGCACTGGGATTGAACACGCGATCCTCTGTTCGCCCATCAACAAGACCCTTGCACGAGCCTACTAGATACTAGGTGACTCGCCACCTAGTGGACAGTAGGAAATTGCAATGGAAATAATGAAGACACCCAGGCATGGAAATCAGTTGCCTGCAGTTTTGAGTCACCCAGGAGTCATATTCCACACGAGAAAGACATGGCAGTCAAGTGTAGTGTTTCTAGATAATAAACTCATGATTATGAAATAGAAAAACAATCCAAGCATATACACACCTTCCGCAAGTTCACAGCCAGACATCACAGGGTTCATGGTCCACAGAGTCTGCATGAAGGAGGCGTCCACCATGAGTTCACCACTGGCATAGGAGAGATGCTAGAGAGAGAGAGAGACAGAGAGAGACAAGAACATGTCAGCTCCATCCCTAACCTTGGTCTGAAAGTCCACTTGGCAATGTGTCACCAACGTGGCTCACCAGGTATCTCTCAGAGGACACGCTGACCAGGATGAGGTCATCTCCCACCCTGACCTTCTCTCCCTCTGATCTCTGCTTGGACGCGGGATGAATGGTCCACCAGCACGCCTCCCCTGTGAAGGAATAAATGCATCAGTCAACGAATGAGCAATATGAACACGGTGCAGAAAAGATGCAGACATACCACTGCTCTTCTCTATGGTAAAAGCCATACCTGTGGAATCTTCCTGTAAGCCCACATCAAAGGCCAGTTTGTCTGTGAGTGACCTTGAGGTAGTCAAACAGCTGAGGTACTGCAGTACACAGAGAGAGTGGATATTACACAGTGAATCACAACGCGCTCATTGACAAGCAAACCCATGTAACAGTAACACTGAGTTTACAGGGGAGTGTGGGTGTGAGAGACTACTGGATGAGGTAGAACATGTGAGAGACTACTGGATGAGGTAGAACATGTGAGAGACTACTGGATGAGGTAGAACATGTGAGAGCCTACTGGATGAGGTAGAACATGTGAGAGCCTACACAGCGAGACGGAGAGGAGGCTGCTTACCATGCTGGAGTGAGTGTGTTTCAGAAGGATAGCGTGGCCATACAGCAGGGTACGGTGGCCCCCTCCTTGAGATGACTGGACAGAGCAGAGAATAGAGAGAGACATTACAGAGAGAGAGAGAGAAAGTAAAAAACAAAATCGAACCAAAGAGAGTAGTGTATGATTCAACATTCAGCATACAGACTGCTAAGGTCAGGCACACAGGACTGTTGAAGACTGGGGACAGAGACAGGAGTTGAAGAAAGCATCCTCCTCGTACCAAACTGAGAACAATGTGGCAGGCATCAGGGAACCTGTGTATTGAAGGTGTCTTGGCTGAGAGGAGTCAGAGAGCCCACCACAGAGAACCAACTAGGGTTGCAAACTTCTGGGAACTTTCAATAAATTCCCTGGTTTCCCAAATTCCTGAAGCCTCCAACCAGGATTTCTGGAAGACCAGGGAATTTATTGAAAGTTCCTGGAATTTTTCAACCCTAGAACCAACAACAAACAGGTCCACAGTGTACAAACCAGGTGTGAGTGGAAAGGGGAATTCACGCAATTATCACAAAACATCAAGTCACATGACTAACAATACCAGAAGCAAGAAACAATAACACAGTCACATGACTAACAATACCAATACCAGAAACACATTTCTACATGTCTGTAACTGGAAGAGAGAAAAAGTGACATTCAGACCACAAAACAATATTGTAGATAAAAAGAAGGGAAGGTACACAATAGTAGATTTTGGTAGACAGAAGGTGCTAAGGTACACAATAGTAGGTTTTGGTAGACAGAAGGTACTAAGGTACACAATAGTAGGTTTTGGTAGACAGAAGGTGCTAAGGTACACAATAGTAGGTTTTGGTAGACAGAAGGTGCCAAGGTACACAATAGTAGGTTTTGGTAGACAGAAGGTACTAAGGTACACAATAGTAGGTTTTGGTAGACAGAAGGTGCTAAGGTACACAATAGTAGGTTTTGGTAGACAGAAGGTACTAAGGTACACAATAGTAGGTTTTGGTAGACAGAAGGTACTAAGGTACACAATAGTAGGTTTTGGTAGACAGAAGGTACTAAGGTACACAATAGTAGGTTTTGGTAGACAGAAGGTGCTCTTTGGTCGTCATAAAGAAAGGGGGACCAAGGCACTCTTCATATAATTAATTAAAATGCCTTTATTTGTATGGCATGTTCAATGGAAACAAAGTTTAAAAACTACTGACGTAGGTCATGCAGCCGAAACGCGTCAGAGTTTTTAAACTTTGTTTCCATTGAACATGTCATACAAATAAAGGCATTTTAATGAATTATATGAAGAGTGCTTTGGTTCTTCTTTCTTTTTGAGGACAAAACAATATTGTTCCTTCAACATTTGTTATAATTAGTGGTTATCATTTCCGCTGTCAACGTTGTCATCATTGGGATCATTCCATGAGTAAGTGAAGAGTCCAAACACAGCAAGACTGACTACGGGTCAGATTTAGTTGGTAATGCGTGAACCTGTGTGTGCGTGTGTGTGTGTGTGTGTGTGTGTTTGATTTTCAAAGTTACACTACATTCCAGACTTTCTTAAGATTAAGATGAATTGACTTGGCGGTTTGTTAAATTGGTCAAAAGCAAACCACAGTAACTCAGGTGATGAAGGAATAGCATTGATTAAGAACATGTAAACAGGTGGTACACATGCAACGAATGGGATGTATTGGTCTATGAGGAGGCGGAAAGAGGATGTATGAAAAGGGAAATGGAAGTAGGATGGAGGTTGTATAGGACACTTTCAGAGGGACAGGGTAACAGAGCAGTAAGAGCCCTGTTTGAAATTAAATATGTGACCCACCATCCAGTACTAGGCCTGGTCTGTGGCACATGAGTCTGATATTAGACGTAGTGTAGAGATTACATTGCAACCAGAAGCCCTGTGGAGAGTTTCTTGGCTGCTCCTGTGCTGCTGACAGGAATCCTTCCCAGAGCGTAATTTGAAACACTGCTTGGTATTTCAGCTATGACAGCACTGAGCAAAGTGTGAGACGCGTGGAGTGATATGAGTGAGGGCTGAAGAAAGTGGCATATCACTGATTCAGACAGGGACATTGGATGAGGGGTGAGAGGACTCTCAGGGTAGACAAGGGGTGGAGAGGAGGGGAAAACTTTGGGGAAACGTGACAGGAAGGGAAACATGAGCAGACATACCCATTTGTCCAAATCGACTGCCTATGGTTGGCAGGTAGGAGATGAGGGGTGTGGCATCAGAAAAGAGACAAAGGGAAGTTAAGTTGCTAAATTAATAAGATACCATGACATAATATTCATATTTCAAATACGAAAATGTAATCTGTCATTAGACTTTGGAAGCGCATAACTCACTACAACACTACTTTTAAAACTGTGTCAACGACATAAGAGGCTGTTCTCACAACCGTATAAGAAAGCCATAAGACTATTTGGTGAAAAATATATACCAATAAAATTGGTTCCCATGTAATGGGACAAACATAGTGAAATTCAGACAGAACTAAGCTCAGACAGAACACTATGCGAAGACCAACTCGGTTTTCCAGCAAAATAAAAACTATTTCCACATACTTTATAATTGTTTAAAGTTCAGATGTCAAATAATCTCCTTCAGTAAAACACACAACACAACCCTCTGTGAGTCTCCTACCTCATTGAGTTCCGTGGTGTTGGCCAGCATCTCCTGTAAGGCTCGTACCGACAGGGACTGCTCCAGGATGAAGCAGCAGATTGCCAAATCAGGTGGCACATTCTACAACACAACACGTTCATCAGCAAAACCCAGCGACTGGCAAGAAGCAGAAATAAATAGGTAATCACCTGTGAGAGTGTGGAACGTGGTTTTCTCTACCTGAGCGTTAGAGGTGGTCTCCAGGAAGCAGAGGCGGTTCCCAAAGCCTTCGCATGACAGACACAGTTTGATCTGTTCTTTCAGAATGGAGGCTGTGCATTGTAGCACAACCTGGTCATCCTTCATAAAGAAAAGAGGTAAAAACCAGATTCCATTAATCCATCCTTAAAACTAAACGGAATGTACTTGAATTGGAACTGGTGAATGGCCCTTATAAGATGTATCAGCAGTCAGCTATATCATAGATAAAACATTTTTAACATTAAGATGTTTCATCACTTGGGTAATATTTCATAAGCTTATTTAACTTGCCATTCATAACCTTGATAGGTCCATTTGACACTAATACTGGCCAGGGGTAGAGGTACAACCAACACACGTAAAGAGGGTCTGAAGTGTGGATATGTAATGGTTGTAGTGGACAAGAGACAATAGTAAAACAATGAATATGATTCCTGTGCACCAAACAGACATCTTTGACGTTACATAAGAGCAAGACTGAATCCCTGACCAACATACGGTGACAATAGCAAGACTGGATAGAGCCAGCAGAGTGATGAAGCATTCGTAACAGGGAGCCTTAAACATACTAGGTCAAAATGCAAACAGCTGTCAGCAGAGCAGACACTCTTTGGTCTTGAATCTACACCTCACATTCCTAACCTTCACTCTCTTGTCATTCCTTGACATTCCTCTGTGCCTGTCCGACCACTAATCTACTTGGTACTCTTGACTGTGGGTAAGCACCTGCTTCTCTCCGACCCTCTATTTCAGGCCCCTGCACCTGCTGTTCACACATTCCCACCAGTGGAGCAGCAGATATTTGAGAAGTCTGGACGTTTATTGCACAGCTCCAATGACATAATCATTTGTAATGCAGTCACACGCAGAGAGCACTGAGACAGATATACACAGACGGGTGTCTTAACTATTATTCTTAGGCAGCTCAAGACACACAAAACCTTGGCAATGTCAACTGTAGAGACCAGCCAAAAGTAAGCAAAAAAAGTATAATTTAATCAAATGTTATTTGTCACATGCTTGGTAAACAAGAGGTGTAGACTAACAGTGAAATGCTGACTTACGGGTCCTTTTTCAACAATGCAAAGTTACAGATTTTTTTAAAATTACAATTCTGACACGAGGAATAAATACACATTGAATAAGGGAAAAACCCTTAGTCCTGGCAGAACAGTGGACATTGATAAGTCAGTCATTGTATCAAGAAATAGTTTACAAAGCCTACAGTACTATACAGTTCAGTGTTCTGCAGTTCATTTGCACTGGTACGGCCACTGTCATTCATACCAAACCTATCAGAACACAGGGCATATAGGACGCCATCACCCTTACTTGGCGAAGACGATACAAACGAAAGCACTTCATCGTGCTATTCAATACGTAGAGCGAGTGCAGTTCTCATAGGGCCTGATATAAACAGGTGCTCCTGTGGCCCTGGCTATAAACGTGCAAATCCCAGACTCTGTAAATATAGAACACAGCAGAGTTGAGGATGAACAGCATCAAAGCATGTGATGGCCAGACTCTCTCACACCTCCACATTCTGCTGACCAATTTAAGAAGATGGTTTTGGATCGGGTACCTTCTTTGGAGAGAGCATCATGTTACACACACTGCTATAAACATAGGCAAGGTATACTCACACATATACAGTTGAAGTCGGAAGTTTAAATACACTTAGGTTGGAGTCATTAAAATTCGTTTTTCAACCACTCCACAAATTTCTTGTTAACAAACTATAGCTTTGGCAAGTCGGTTAGGACATTTACTTTGTGCATGTCACAAGTCATTTTTCCAACAATTGTTTACAGACAGATTATTTCACTTATAATTCACTGTATCACAATTCCAGTGGGTCAGAAGTTTACATACACTAAGTTGACTGTGCCTTTAAACAGCTTGGAAATTTCCAGAAAGTGATGTCATGGCTTTAGAAGCTTCTGATTGGCTAATTGACATAATTTGGTGCGAAAAGTGCATATCAATCAGCAAAGGACCTTGTGAAAATGCTGGAGGAAACAGGTATAAAAGTATCTCTATCCACAGTAAAAATGAGTCCTACATAACCTGAAAGGCAGCTCAGCAAGAAAGAAGCCACTGCTCCAAAACCGCCATAAAAATGACAGACTACGGTTTGCAACTGCACATGGGGACAAAGATCATACTTTTTGGAGAAATGTCCTCTGGTCTGATGAAACAGAAATAGAACTGTTTGGCCATAATGACCATCATTATGTTTGGAGGAAAAAGGGGGAGGCTTGCAAGCCGAAGAACACCATCCCAACCGTGAAACATGGGGGTGGCAGCATCATGTTGTGGGGGTGCTTTGCTGCAGGAGGGACTGGTGCACTTCACAAAATAGATGCCATCATGAGGAAGTAAAATTAGGTGGATATATTGAAGCAACATCTCAAGACATCAGTCAGGAAGTTAAAGCTTGGTTGCAAATGGGTCTTCCAAATGGACAATGACCCCAAGCATACTTCCAAATTTGTGGCAAAATGGCTTAAGGACAACAAAGTCAAGGTATTGGAGTGGCCATCACAAAGCCCTGACCTCAATCCTATAGAAAATTTGTGGGCAGAACTGAAAAAGTGTGTGTGAGCAAGGAGGCCTACAAACCTGCCTCAGTTACACCAGCTCTGTCAGGAGGAATGGGCCAAAATTCACCCAATTTATTGTGGGAAGCTTGTGGAAGGCTACCAGAAACGTTTGACCCAAGGTAAACAATTTAAAGGCAATGCTACTAAATACTAATTGAGTGTATGTACACTTCTGACCCACTGGGAATGTGATGAAAGAAATAAAAGCTGAAATAAATCATTCTCTCTACTATTATTCTGACATTTCACATTCTTAAAATAAAGTGGTGATCCTAACTGACCTAAAACAGGGAATTTTTACTAGGATTAAATGTCAGGAATTGTGAAAAACAGAGTTTAAATGATTTGTCTAAGGTGTATGTAAACTTCTGACTTCAACTCTATATATATTATTTTTTTAAATCGGGATGGTAAACATTTTCAGTGTGAACTTTAACGACTAAAACCAGGTATAAAGTATGTAGAAAAGATAATGGACCTGTATGTACACTGAACAAAAATATAAACGCAACATGCAACAATACTGAGTTACAGTTCATATGAGAATCAGTCAATTGAAATTGATTCATTAGGCCCTAATCCATGGATTTCACGTGACTGGGAATACAGATATGCTTGGTCGCAGATACCTTAAAATAAATGGGCCTCACAACTGTGGGAATTCAAATTACCATCGATAAAATGCAATTGTGTTCGTTGTCCGTAGTTTATGCCTGCCCATACCATAATCCCACCACCACAATGGGGCACTCTATTCACAACATCAGCAAACCGCTTGCCCACAACACCATACACGTGGTCCACGGTTGTGAGGCCGGTTGGACATACTGCCAATTTCTCTAAAATTATGTTAGAGGTGGTTTATGGTAGAGAAATTAACATTAAATTCTCTGGCAACAGCGAGCGCTGTTGGACATTCCTGCTGCCAGCATGCCAATTGCACGCTCCCTCAAAACTTGAGACATCTGTGGCATTGTATTGTGTGACAAAACTGCACATTTTAGAGTGGCCTTTTATTTTCCCCAGCACAAGGTGCACCTGTGTAAAGATCATTCTGTTTAATAAGCATTTTGATATGCCAGACCAGTCAGGTAGATGGATTATCTTGGCAAAGGAGAAATGCTTAATAACAGAGATGTAAACAAATATATGCACACAATTGAGAAATCAGCTTTTGTGTGGCCTTTTATTTTCCCCAGCACAAGGTGCACCTATGTAATGATCATTCTGTTTAATAAGCTTTTTGATATGCCAGACCAGTCAGGTAGATGGATTATCTTGGCAAAGGAGAAATGCTTAATAACAGGGATGTAAACAAATATATGCACACAATTGAGAAATCAGCTTTTGTGCATATGGAACATATCTGGGAAATTTTATTTCAGCTCATGAAACATGGGACCAACACTTTACATGTTGGGTTTATATTTTTGGTCCGTGTATTTTAAAATAAGATTATATTTGAGAACAAACAACCACCAAAATAAAAACTACAGTCAGGGAGAATCAAAAGATTCTAAAAGAAATGTTATGGCTCGGGGCCCCCACTGATTTAGTTCATGTTTGAGTCACTCCGATGGTTTATGCCTTCTTCTTATGCTATGGCAAAATGTGTATAATTGCAGAAATTTTGCTTTAAAACTCAGCACAGATATAAAGAGGGTTTGGCCTTGAATTCAACCCACTGCGCTTTGACTCTCCGCATCTTCCAAGTCTTTCACACTGAAGTATCTGTACCATAATGCAAAACATATATATATTTTTTAAATACAATAATTAGCTTTAAAATATATACATTTTGA
This sequence comes from Oncorhynchus clarkii lewisi, assembly GCF_045791955.1. Classification (NCBI taxonomy): domain Eukaryota; kingdom Metazoa; phylum Chordata; class Actinopteri; order Salmoniformes; family Salmonidae; genus Oncorhynchus; species Oncorhynchus clarkii. The sequence goes on along the minus strand of NC_092175.1, from coordinate 31,260,355 downwards.
CTGTGGCCAATAGAAGGACCTCAAACATTTTTGGCCATGCCCACTAACACAGCAGTATATATAGAAAGTGCTAGTGCTCTGTGGTGAATGATACCTATACACACAGATAAATGTCAGGTATATTTAACAGCCCATCTCTGCCTGGATTCAGTCAGGTTTGACACATCATAAAAAAAGCCTTGCCTGGGAAATTTAATTTGGTGTTCACGTCAGTCCGAGTCCCTACGAAGGAAAATATCTGTGCCTAAAACTAAACCAAAACAGAGAGCTTGTTTCAGAAAGGCATGTTGTATACCATGCTCTTATTCATTGTCTTGCTGTGATTGTATATTCAATGTAGCTCACTGGTATTCTTTGAGAAAGATATGTTCACTTTGAAAATAAGGCAGTGTACTGTATCTAGTTCAGAACAGTGTGAATGACAAACATCATTGCTTAGAGCTGGTGCATTTTGTTTGACTGGTGTTGTACTTTTCCCCTCCAACTAGTTGTTAGTGTATATTAATATAACAGATATGAAACACCGAACTCTGGATTCATCAGACGCTTGTGATCCCTGTGAGACCCGTCAGTATCCTCGTCTCTGCTCCACTAGGTCTCCAGTGAGACATGGTGAGAGACAGTGAGAGGGTCACTCTACACTACACTGGGACAGTGGTATGAATGGTCTAACTCTCCACAAGCAGACCAGTCTCTGGTTACTGTACTGCTGAAGATTAGTATTCAATCAGTCTAAGAACAGCTCGTAAAACACCAGTAGGAACAGTGTGGACATCAGCATCTTTATCATGCTGGTCTCAATGGTGTAAAAAATGTGCTGTAGTCAATAAATTGCTGTGAAGAATGGCCTTGTCTTGACTGGGACAACCGCTCTGATGCAATGTAACCTGTCACCCCTTTCCACCATGCTGTACTCTCATTACCTGATCTGTCAGGTAACCCATATTACTGCAACAAAAAGTAAAAACCCCTAAAAGCTATGCATTCTTCAAAATCTGATTTCTTATTCCATTTAATTAATCAAATAGAATTACATTTGTATGCATCTTTTGTTGACCAGTCTTAGTGTTTTTTTTAAATGAATTACTACCCTAGTTTTCATGTGTTTCTACTTTACTTGGCACCAAGCAAGCTGCCCAACTCCCAAACAATAACATATCAAGTTCCTCTGGTGTATAGATAGATAACAATACTGACAAACCCAGCAACTGTCCATGTCAATGTGGTCTTTCCAAAGTCAAAGGGAAGCCATTAACAAAAACGTTTGAAAGTTGATACATTGGACTACGAGTTACACAGAAGTGACAGATTACAGCAGGATAAGGTACCTGATTGTAGCTACACTGCAGCATGGTTTCTCTCAAAGCCTCTATCAGTTACACTCTAAACTAAATAATAGAACAGAAGGAATACAGCATCACTAACCGTACGCAAGAACTGAATCTCCTCCTCTCCATCTCCCCCTTCTGCCATCCTCTCAAAGTATTACTGATCACTCCTTGAGAGAGATGTGTAAATGCCTCTCTTTTCTCCCTGGTTGCTCCTCGGCCAGCCTGGCTGTCTCTCTCCCGCCTCTCTGCTCTCACTCCAAACTACTGCCTGTGTGAGGTGGCGTACTAAAGGAGAATGTGGGTCTGGTGTCTCTGGCTACGTTATGAGACAGTGACAGTTAACTCCTGCTCAGTGCAACATAAAAGGGGATGGATCTGCGACTACAACACAGAGATGTGTGCTTTAACTGGACAGTTTAGCTAGAAGTCCTATAGGATTGTTGTACAGTATTACCAAATACACCAGTAAACATTTGATGTGTCTGAACCTGATTTAACATAGCTACAATACGTGTAAAACACATGCATATTAAAGATGGCAGTGTTGTTGCATCAGTCCCAAAGGGATTCCCCTTAGATACCTAGGTTTGCAAAAAAAGGTTTGTGAATACAGACACATTTTAAAACCTTTGTACTTACTAAGTCAGAATGACATCAACCTCTAAACAATCAGGAAAATGCCTCTTTTACTAAGAGGGATATACTAATCTGATATGAATTAATAAATCAAAAGGATTAAAAATATATTTTTTTATTAAAACTGAATAGATAAAGAATAAGCAAATTAAATATAGTCTGAGATATGTCAAATGCAACTTCGGACACAATAATAACAAAACATAACAGAGACTAATAAAAACAACTTCATGAAAGCATCATAAAATAAAAAATGTGAGGATATAACTTGGCACAATTACATCAAGCAACAGATGCCATTCTTTGTGTGGTTTTATTTACCCATTTTAAAACCCTAATACTCAAAACCAAAGCACTACAAACAAAGAACCACTTTGTATATCCTGTACATGTCATATCTGTAGATGGTCCCCTGCACCAAGGTATATATGAACGGGGTCCCCTGTGGCAATGCTAATATCATGGATAGGCCAGCGAGGCGAATCTCTGTAGCCTCTCCTGGTGGCCAGATGACTGAACTGCAAGACTGGGGGTGGAGATAATTCCACAGGAAGAGAAGACCCATCACTCTCACTGACCCCTCTGTCGACCTCTATAAAGTCGAAAGCCGTGACAGAGGTAGGGGAGCAGTTAGCCACTAATGGAACAGTGTAGAGTTTAGTTGATGATGTTCTGTCTATCGTTGTGGAAGAGGGTATACTGGGACTGGGAGAGCATGCTTCTGTTTGAGAGAGAGGAGGGGTTAGAGGAGAAGGGATAGGAAGTTTGACTTCAGTAGTTTGGGGCTTCTGCTGTAGGGGGACCATGGTCTGAGGTAGAACATCTAAGATAGTGTCTGTCTGAGACGGTCTATCAAACTGCATTGGAACTGTAAGGTATTGCCCTTGCTCCTCCTTTGGATCACATATATTCAAGTGCATCTCCAGCAGGTCATGCAGACCTGACTCTGTGTATTGTTCCTCCAACAGTTTCAGTTGGCTTTCCCTGAGATGCAGTTGTGATTTGTTAAATTGCCCTTGGCGAGATCCCTGGTTCGGCTTTGGATTTAGTGATGGAGGAGTACACAAATACTGGAGGGTTTGCAAGGAGTTATCCTGTTGTAGTTGAGGATCTGGAGTATGTTGGATTTCATTCTGCCCCTCTTGGGCAAATTGATAAAGACTTAGAGTTGGCTTTGGTGGTGAACATAGAACTGTCTCACTGGGGCTTTGAAAAACCCCTGGCTCATCCTGCTGATTTTTAGGAGCTTGTCCTGGAAAAGATCCGGGAACACCATCGTGACTGATGGAGCGTCCAAACCGTCTTTCTCCCTGCCGACGCAGATGGACAACACTCCCCTGACCCCCTTCCCGCTGACTCTCATGCAGGACATCGTTGAGCTGGGGTTCAGGGGGAGGGTGAGAAACCCTGGGGCTACGGAGCAGTGTTGCCAGAGCGTTGAAACGCCTGAGCTGCTCTGCTAAAGACATGAGTTGATGTGTCCTCTTAAACCTGAGTCCTGACTCTGTTATCTTCTCTTTCTTCACCAATGGTTTTTCCTCCAACTCTTCTGCTTCATCCATTCCTTTACCCAGCCCTTCATCCACCACGGTTCTGGTTCTGGCTTGTTGGGGTTCCTCCACCATAACCCAGGTGTCCTCAAAGACTCCATCTTTTTTCTCTGTTTTCTCCTTGTCGTCTATTTCATCTTGAATCCTCAGTTGGTCCAATGTCACCTCTGGCATACTGAATGAGCGACGAGGTCGACTGGGCTTCTGACCAACCCTGTCAGACATATCCACTGTTGACAGCTTCTTACTTAGACCCATCTCTTCTTTTATCCCAACCTGCTCAGGACCCCTAAATACACTGTTAGTCAGACAGCATGAAACTGTTTCCTCTATTGTCTCATTTTCCAACTTGAGCACAGAGCATGCATGTGATCCCCCATCTTCTGTCCCGGTAGGAGAGTCCAATGTCACGAGATCCAGGAAGTCATCAAGATTTTCAGCGAAGCTGTAGTTCAGCAGATCAGGTTTAGCCTCCATCTCATTCCCCACTAGAACTGAATACAGATAAAATGTCACATTGAGTATTTAAGTGAGTATTTTCCTACTAGCACTGATTAAGCTGATAAGTACGTTTTTCCTCAATAAAGAAGTTATGACTTTGAGTCACTCTGGATAAGAGCATCTGCTAAATGTCTAAAATCTCAATGTAACGGACGTTTAAAAAAAACAATCCAAACCTTGTCCAGGGCCATCAATCATTTTGACAGGAATCCTGTACTGTTCAGCCTCAGAGCTGGATGCTTCAGTCATACCATCAGATACCGTCCTACTGCCCATGATCCAACTCTCAGTGTCCTTCTCAATGGGTGTGGGAGAAGGGTTCTGTGAATAAAGTCACAGGGAAGTCAAACAATAGAGTGGGGTGTCAAAAGACATAACGGGAACTATGTGAAATGTGTTAGAACAGGAGAGTGAAGAGCGCCAGACTTACAGGGCTGCTCCAGCTTGGCATGTTGAAGAATCTGAGAGATCTCCTTCGATGAGCCTTGTCATCTTGCACCGGATGCCTTCAGGAAATATACACACAGTCGGTCACCTCGTCGGCCACGAAAACAAGGCAATAGACAAACAAGGGTTAAATATAAGATGTTTAAGATTTACTTGTTTGACGTTTTATGATATTTTTTGTGATTCCTCCTCTTCTCTGAGGCACTGAGAGTGACAGACAGCTCCTGCTCCCTACTGCCCTCCCCTACACTCAGGACAGAGGTGTGAGTACTGGAAGGGCTTTGGCCGACTGCCGACTGGGAGTCTACTCGGACAGCCAAAACATAGAACTTGTCATACCGTACCTTATTCGACTGACTAAAAGCTATATTGCAGTACAGGCTACAAATACATCACCATTTGAATGTAGTTTGCTGATGGATTGGTTGTCTTTTCTTAGGTCATGGATAGAGCGTCTGTATATAGAAGGATGGTATTAGCTCCATGTAAAGCATTTAAAACATAATCTGAAGTGGTTAATCTATAAAAAAAAAATATATATATATATATATATATATATATACATACATACACACACCTTTTTTTAGCAGAGCCCTCTACATCAGGGACAGTATCTTCGCTCGATTTTCGTTTGGATGTGACTGGTGATTGAGGTGTGGTGTGGTGAGATGTCTTTGTATTTTGCCGGCCTGTGGGGTCAAGGTTATAATGTCAGGGGCAACACACCTATTGGCTATTACTAACGACTAGATCATTTCGACATAACTTTTTCAAAGCATCAGAACTAAGCAACCAGTTACTAAGCAGCAAAAAGCATGTCTTTACCACAACATTATGCACGTACCGTCTGTGGGGTGTGAAGGGCCAGTGTGTGTGCGGCCTGTCTTGAATTTACTGAGAGCATCCACAAATATCTCTGGAGAGATCAAGCAAAAAAGAAGAAGAATTCTGAACTGAATTCATGAATTGACAGCAGTGTATTCTTAAATTACTCTCACAGTATGAACCTCAAGACCTCGTCATTGCCTAAACTCTCACCTCCAACACTGCGCCTCCTTTGACGTCTTAAACTTCTATACACACCAAGTCCTGCCCTCTCCTGAAATCTCCCTCCGTCAACTGGGGGTGTAGTGGATTCACCCGACCCTGCTACAGTTGCCATGTCCATAATAGAAGGGGGAACGACACCTTGTGGACGTATAGAGGATTGAAATCGGTGTCAACATTAAATCAAACACCCATCATCAGCTACTAAACAAATGTATAGTTATCAGAACATACCGATACGATCTGCATGTATTATGAGTGTCTTGATCACTGCTGCTTGTCTATCCAGTTGTCTCTCTGTGCCTGCGGTCAGTTTAGAGCCCCCAGCTGGACAATGTAGCAAATTAGGTGCAATCACAAGGGCCAGATTGCCCACTTCCATACGATTCTCTTCACATCTAGTGAAAACGAGGGATCGGAGATGGAAAAACTTGGTGGAGAATGGAGGAACAACGCAGATGAAAGGAAAAGTAATCATGAAATTCTGGAGACAAACCTTTGAGCCGTCTGTCTCAGGAAAGTGCAGAAGTATCGTAGGGCCCGTGAATGAGAAAGAGGGAACAGGGCTGTAAGAAGAAGAGTGACTCCATCTTTACCCTGCTCCTGGCCCCCCTCCTCCTCTAAGCCCTGTGCACAGCACAGTGGCACCTGTAGATCCATAGGGATGAGGGGAGAGGGCAACTCCCGTAAGAACTGCTTCACAAGAGACGCCACATCACAGGACTGCAGAGTGGCTGAATGTGGCAGAGAAAAGACTGGCTCCCCCTGCTCCAGGTCAGCCTGTTATGAGGTGGTAGACGGTCAACATAGAAAAGATACTCATTGGGGTAAGAATGTGGATTTTCCTGCACATCTCTCCTGTGCAATCTTACCTTCAAAGCACGGATCCGACTCAATGACCCCGTCTTTCGAAACAGCCCTTCAGTATGAAGATGCTGGGATAAAAATTCACAGGCATCCACCAAGAACCTAAATTTGAATAGTTAGATCACTCAATTGTACATTTGCCATGACCATAAAATATATTCGGGATACAATCACATCTCCCAGTTCTGATTGTATTTAAAGCTAAAATACAACTCAAGTTTACATACTTTGGCACTGTCCCACTCATATCAGTTAAATGGCACTGGGGCAGCAAGATCAGGTCCCGACCAAAGGCAAATTGAGATTGGTTCTCCTGAAAGACATCCATCTACAGATCATAGAGGTACTATAAATGCTTTCTACAACAATCACACAACATTGGTAGTGTGCAACTTATGATTAATAGAGTTGAATATTCAAGAAATGTGACCTTGGGAGTAATCATCACTCAACAAGTAATCAACATGTCTACGGTGCCGCATATTGTCTGTGTAGACAACAAACTTTATTGAAGCATTGAGGTTAACCGTTCAGGGAACATTATGTTCATGTTTGTTACCGGTCTGACAGGGCCACTCGTGTATGGCCCATTGAAGAAGTTCTTCCAATTTTTCACGCGAACTCCAGATGCTTTCAAAGCATGTATCACGGCCACCACGCGCAGACGGTCGTCCATGGGGTTTGGCATTGGTAGGACCAGTTTGGCTGTGTAAAAAACAACAAAAAAAACAGTTTAAAGTAGTGGCCTTTGAAAACGACATCACTATACAAAACCGAGGCTGGGACGAGCTATAGAATTAATTTGCACGAAACTACAATGGACCTCAAATGCATTGACTTTGCTCAAATCACTTACAAAACTTAAATGTGGACAGCTACGTAGAAAAATTATGTAGCCGATGTTGCACTTCTCTGATCCTCTCATCCTACCACCCCTGGGGGAATTCGATTATCTGGCCCGGGTTACACCGGTGAGAAGAGTTTACACCGGGTAAAAAATATATTAGTTTTGTTACGGGACTGCCTACCGGGTGTGAACCAGGTACCGCGTTCAAAGCACACGGCGAAAACGGCTCAGAGAAGAGGCGAAGCAAGAGTTATAACTGCCCAAACCCTGTCTTTAGCAGGTGGCGTTTTTTGTATGGAGGTCAATGTGTCAAATTTGGTTAACAAATTTGTTTTATATCGTTTATTTGCTACGTGTGGTTTATTTGATCGATTAGAAGTTTCGAAATGCTCATGTTGCTATGAGTGTACTGATATAGTAGGACACGTGACATCCCAGCAATTTTGAGAAAAAAACACTTTATATCGGAGTTGTTCCTGTTGTTGTCAGGTTTATCTGCCTCTCATTGGCTAGATTAGAATGGTCCCACCTGGTCTTGCTCCTCCGACTGCCTAAAACATTTATTTTCATTGTTATTTACTGGTCAATATAATGGATCACCTGTGGCTCAACACAATAGAAATGTAGCCTAGGCTAGATTAAGCACCTTGATGGAAAATATATGTTTTATTATTCTGAACGGTGCATCATGCTGCCTTGTTGACAACATGATAAAGTGGCACCGATTACTGTTCAATTTGAGATCGCTCCTCCCTCACCGTTTTTGCCCGTTCAGGTCACGGGCCATAGACGGTGCACCGTGACTCAGGTTAATATAACTCCCTCAATGATGTCTATAAACCCTGGATTGCTGATTATATGAATTGGCCTATGAGTAGCTATAGCATTGACTATGCTAGCATTTCTCAGAAGAAGCGATCCTCACATGACTTGCTCAAATTACTTACAGATCTTAAATTTCGACATGTAAGTTGAAAAATAATGGAGCCGATATTGTTGCACGTCTTTGATCCTCTCATCCCGCCGCCATCAACATTTGATGATACTTCCGGTCACCTGTGGCTAAAAAAGGTGTGATGGGCAGGGTTCAGAGATGCTTGTCTGTACCACTGATGGTGGGACTCCCTACTCACAGACCATAGGGCCATTTACATTGATATCAAAATATTTACCCCTGAAACTAACCTTGGCAGAGCATCCTACTGGAAGCTAAATAGCTCATTATTAAATAATGATATAGTTAAATTTGAGGTTAAAGATCTGCTCTCACGCTTTTGGGAAAGGGCTTATGAAGAAAAATCTTATTGCAAGAACTGGGAGCTCTTAATTTGAGATGTCCAAATACCTTAGAAAATATGGTAGTAATCTTGCTAAGACCAGAAGAGCTGAGGAGGAAAAGGTGATCATTAAGATAACTTCCCTTTCTCAGAGGTCCCCAGCCGGCCTCTCGGGGGAGGAGAAGATGGAACTAATTGAGTTACAAAATAAACTGGATAATATATATAGATTAAAAGCAGAAGGAGCCTTTTAGATCTAGGAAAAAATGGATTGAGGAGGGAGAACAGAATTCATCCTATTTCTTTAGACTTGAGAAATTTCACTCTAAAAATAACACTATCCATAAATGAAACATTGTTATTACAGATTACCAAAAATCAATTGCTAAATACTGTAGCAATTTTTACAGAAAATTGTATAGCTCTACGTACTGTCAGGAATCCACAGATGTGTTTTTTGACTCACTGAATAATGTTCACTCTATCAGTGATATAGAATCTAAACAGTGTGATGAACCCATCAAAGTTGAAGAGATTATATAGTCTATCAAACATCTAAAGAACAATAAATCACCAGGTGTTGATGGAATTTACGTCAGAATTTTACAAATTATTTTCTGAACAAGTAGCTCCCTTCCTATTTGAAGTCTTTTTAGAGAGTATTAAAAACAATGTTCTCCCTCCTACAATGAGTCAGGGGTTAATAACACTGATACCTAAGCCTAAAAAAGAAGTGCTGCTCATCGATAACTGGCATCCAATTTGTCTTCTTAATAATGACTATAAGATATTAGCCTTACTACTTGCAAAAATAATTAAAGAAGTCCTGGATGCAATCATTGATGAAACACAGTCTGGCTTCATGAGGAGCAGACATATTTCTAATCAATGTCAGACTAGTATTATACATACTTGACTACTCAGACCTAATAACTGAGGATAGCTTCATATTATTTTTAGATTTTTATAAAGCATTTGACACAGTAGAGCATCAGTTTCTCTTCCACTCCCTTGAGAGACTTGGCTTTGGGGATTTTTTCCTGTAAGGCTATTAAGACTCTCTATGCAAATGGTAACAGCTCTATCAAATTGAAATATGGCACCTCACCTAGATTTGAGTTAAAGAGAGGAATTAGGTAAGGTTGTCCTATCTCCCCGTACCTGTTTTTATTAATCACCCAACTTCTTGCAAATTCTTTAAATAATAGTCCTGTACAAGGTATTTCCTTAGCTGGTAAAGAAATTATTATAAGCCAGCTGGCTGATGATAATACACTTTTTTTGAAAGACGCTAACCAAATTCCCATATCGATCAATGTGATACAATCCTTTTCCAAAGTGTCTGGTCTATATCTTAACATTAATACATGTGAACTCATAGCTGTCAAAGATTGTGTGACACCTTCATATTATGGTATTCCAGTAAAAGAAGAACTTACATATTTAGGCATAACCATTACAAAGGATCAAAAGTCTAGAGGCTTACTAAATTTTAAGCCTCTTATTAAAAAAAACCAGAAGAAACTAAATCAATGGCTACAGAGGGACAGATCTTTAAAAGGTAGTCCTAATAACCAAGGCCGGAGGTATCTCTAGACTAACTTATGGCGCTCCATCTGTATATCTTGACAGTAAAATAAGCAAGGAGATAGACCAGATGCTTTTCAACTTTCTTTGGAGAAACCGTACCCATTACATTAGGAAAACTGTTGAGAATGGTGGTCTGAATTTTCTGGACTTTACTACTTTAAATAATACTTTTAAGATCAATTGGATAAAACAATTCCTAAGAAGACCCACTTCTATCTGGAATTTTATTCCTCATCATGTCTTCTCTACTTTTCTCTACTTCTCTACTTTTTCTTCTCTACCTTCATGTTGTTTTGCAATTATAATATTGACAAAATTCCAGTGAAACTTTCTGCTTTTCATCGGCAGGTTTTCTGATCATGGTCCTTCATTTATAAACACAATTTTTCTCCACACAGATATTATATATGGAATAATCGGGATATTGTATAAAAATAATTCTTTGTTTTTAGAATATTGGTTCCGAAATAATATCCTATTGGTGAGCCAACTGATAAAGGCAGAGGGTATTTTACTCAGTTATAAGGAATTCTTATAACTTTACAAGGTCCCAGTAACACCTAAAGATTTTGCAATTGTTTTAGATGCCATTCCCTCAGGTGTTGCTCTGTTATTCAGGAACGTGTCAAACCTGACCCTCAGAGCCTACCTTCTGTTGACCCTGTTGACTCATCAGTAGGAAAGATTTGTTTCTCTTTTGGTCCATTCAACAACAAAGCAATACAAACCTTGTTTCAGCAGGATGTTGTATACCTTATGTCATGCCTTATTGGAATGGATTTATTGATAATATCTGTTGGAAAAAAAGATTGGATGTTGCCACACACATACCTACTTGTTAACAAAATTGAGGAAGTTTCCTTTAAAATTATTCATAAATATTATCCTGCCAACCACTATATGAAGACGTTTAAGGAAAACATCAACTCAAATTGCTCTTTTTGTAATGACCACCCAGAAACAGTGTTGCATCTTTTTTGGCATTGTATTCATGTAAGAAAACTGTGGCAAGACATCAGTAGATTTATAATTGAACACATTTAGCCTCCAGTATTTATGCTGCAGTAGTTTATGTGTCGGGGGGCTAGGGTCCGTCTGTTATATCTGGAGTACTTCTCCTGTCCTATTCGGTGTCCTGTGTGAATTTAAGTGTGCTCTCTCTAATTCTCTTTCTCTCTTTCTTTCTCTCTCTCGGAGGACCTGAGCCCTAGGACCATGCCTCAGGACTACCTGACATGATGACTCCTTGCTGTCCCCAGTCCACCTGGCCGTGCTGCTGCTCCAGTTTCAACTGTTCTGCCTTATTATTATTGGACCATGCTGGTCATTTATGAACATTTGAACATCTTGGCCATGTTCTGTTATAATCTCCACCCGGCACAGCCAGAAGAGGACTGGCCACCCCACATAGCCTGGTTCCTCTCTAGGTTTCTTCCTAGGTTTTGGCCTTTCTAGGGAGTTTTTCCTAGCCACCGTGCTTCCACACCTGCATTGCTTGCTGTTTGGGGTTTTAGGCTGGGTTTCTGTACAGCACTTTGAGATATCAGCTGATGTACGAAGGGCTATATAAATAAATTTGATTTGATTTGATCTGTGAAGATTTTACACTATTGTGGCAAGATGTACTGTTTGGATTCTTTACATAAGAGAAATAAGATGAAAAAATGTTATGTAATTAATTTCATTATTCTTTTGGCCAAATTTCATATACACAAATGTAAATTTACAACAAACAAAAAAATTCTTACCCTACAAAAAGAAATTGAACTGTATTTTAAGACAGTTAAATACTCTACTAACAAAAAAGCTGTTAGAATTGTAAGTGTATGTATGGCTTGTGTAATTGTGTAATTGTAATGTGATATTGTACCCCCTAGCGCGATTGTCCATTGTATATAATCTATATATACTTGTGTTCCCTCGTGTACTTTCTGTATTGATTTGTTGTTAATAAAAATTAAAAATATATTTAAAAAAAAAACACTGAGGGGGGCGCTCAAGATGGCGACATGAGAGGGTGTAACATTTCTAGCTGAAGAACCATTTCAGGGTTTTCTCACAAAGTTTATAGTTTTAGACTGCAGTTGAAATGTGTTTGTTTTTTCCACAAAATATGATATCTAACCATACAATTTAGCTATTTTGAATAATTGTGTAATTAATCAAACCATTGAAATATATTTTTGACGATTTCCAACGAACAAGCTAGCTATCGAAAAGTTTCAGCATGTGTAACGTTAGTTAAGTTAGCCTGCTAACGTCTTCATAGCTAGTAGCATGGAATCAGGACATGACCAGACTGTTGCTGAGATAATGGATGTTGAAACTTCCAAGGAGAAAAGAGGCATTGTTGAAACTCACTCATATGCTTGCAGTGTAAAAAAGGGCGGTGAATGTGATTCATACCCGAATACCCCAACCAAGGATCAACTTCCAAAGAAGCTGAGAAGTGAACCATCACTGAGCCAGCTACAGGACAACATCGTCCGCATCCTCACCGCTAAAATCAAAGAGCGCAGATGACATCATGGATTTGGTGTAAAAGAACACTATCGGCATCGTTAACCTGAAGAAATCGATTGATTTCAATGCTGAGGAAGTCAAAACTGAAGCAGCAGAACGCAACATTGAAAATTCAGGTTGCAAAGCAGGAGAAGAAACTCACTGAAATGGAGTCAAAGGTTAACGAGAATGACCGATATAGTCGGAGAAGGAATCTTCGAATTTATGGAATAGCAGAAAAATCTGACGAGAACATCAAAGCAAGTGTGAAGGACATTTGCAGGGCAATAGTCCCGCAGGAGGTGCGAAGTGTTGTTGCAGGTTCTCCGGATGTAGTGCACAGCCTGGGTAGACCAGTGATCATGAGATTCATTTCCAGGACAGCGAGGGATATGACATGGAAAAGTGCAAAGAAAAATGACTATTTAAAGAAGAACAACCTGAGGTTCAACGAGGATCTGACTGCATTTCACAAAGAAGCTCGGAATCGTCTGTGGCAAATGATTGAGAGAGTAAGGAAGGAAGAGAAAAGTGCATACTTTGCGGGAGCCAAGGCTTTTGATAATTGAAGGGAAATTCACGCTGACGCCTAGCTTGTTGACTGCTGGATTTATCAAGTGAGATGTGCAGGACTGAGTTTTATTTGCATCTGATAAAGCTTTTTATTTATTGAGGAAAGAGCATTGTTTGTGTGAGCCAAACTTTTTATATATATATATATATATATATATGGCAGGGAAATTCGCACTGACACTTAGTGTTAGTTAGCTTGGTGGCTATTCGTTTACCAATCTATGGTATAATGTTATTTGCAATTGTATAGCAATATCATTTAGGTCAACCACTTGCGTGGCGCAAAGTACAAAAAAAAGAGACTGTTTTTATTTGCAACTAGTAAGAACTTTTCTTTTTGTGAGAACCCGATTAATGTGAACGTATACAAGTTTAATATTCTCCATATAGTCACTGTGATAGTAAATGTCCATTTCTGTTTTTTCAATTTCTGCCAGGGGAATCCGTAATATTTTGAAAAGGAAATCTTTATTTTTGTATTGTAGGGGTAAGAGTGCCGACTTTTATTTAATTCAAGAAACTCATGCCTGTTCCACAGATACTGCGTTTTGGAAGTGGGGGAATGACATTTGGTTTTCATTTGGTACTAACCGGTCAGCAGGTGTCGCTATTTTAAAAGGCAACTTTAAGGGTCATATATATTGAGTCAATAAGCAGATAATACAGGGAGATGGATTATACTATTGGTAGATGTCAACCACGTTCAATTCATTGTTGTAAATACTTATGCTTCCAATAACAAGTCAAGTAACTGTATTTTATTTAGATACATTGAGAGGAAAATAAGTAAAGTTATGTCTACATTTCCATTGGCCAAAGTAATATGGGGTGGAGATTTTAATACAGTATTACATGAGGATCTAGATAGATAGCCTCCTAAGGATAGCAATTATGTTTGTGAGATAAGGAATATATGTCTAAGGTGTTCTAGATATTTGGAGACATAAGAACCCAGATAAGATTGTTTACATGGAGTACCAAAGATTTATCTATACAATCCCGTATTGATTTCTGGCTGATATCTGAAGATATGGCTGACAAGGTTGGTACAGTCTCGATTGAACCATTGATTTTAACAGTCCACAAAGGGATCTCAATAAAGATAAATATGCATGATTTGTCAACAAAAAAAGTTAGTAAAGGTTACTGGAAAATTAACAAGACTTCACTAGAGAATGAAGTATTTAAGAAGGAAGTAGCAGGAATTTTTGATAAATACTGGAATTGTGCCTGTGTTATGAATATGTTTGGAAGTTACTGGGAGATAATGAAATTTGATATAAGGCTTTTGGCTATTTTATTGGGGAAAGAAGTTGCTGTGCCAAGAGAGAGAGAGAATATGACATCATAAAGGGAATAATGGATTATACAAAATAAAACTGAACTAACTAATCAGGAATTACTGGAGCTATAATTATTGCAAATGCAGTTAGACTATATCTACGAGGAAAAGGCCCGGGGAGCGTTTGTAAGATCAAGACGAAAATGGATGGAAGAGGAGATAAATACAAAATATTTTTTTAATTCAGAAAAAAGGTCAGGCGAAAAGACTTCCATATGTATATTAATGATTAATAATACTCCCAATGAAAACCCAAAAGAAATCTCTCAGCATGTTGCCCAGTTTTATCAGAATCTGTATACATCAGCCCAGCCAACTTCCAATATGGATATTTTCTTAGACAATGTAGCAAACATTGCTAAGAAGATAGATAATGATTTCAGGGATTTTTGTGATGAGTTATCTGAAATTGAGATAAAAGACTATTAAAAGCCTTAAGGACAATAGGTCCCCTGGAAATTATGGTTTAATAAGCAAGTTTTATAAAGCATTCAACAATAAATTGATTCCTTTCATTCTTGCTATGTTTCAAGAATCAATAGAAAAAGGGGAGTTACCGGCTTCCTTAAAGCAAGGTGTAATTACTTTGATTTCCAAACCTAATAAGGATACTCTTTATATAGACCACTGGGGACCCATTAGCCTGTTGAATAATGATGGGGAATTATTTGCCCTTGTATTTGCTAAGAGGTTGAAACAAGGCTTGCATCATATAATTGATGAAGAACAATTTGGTTTCATGCATGGTCGACACATTAGTAATAACATCAGGTTGATCTTAGATATGATTGACTATAATGACCTCATTCTTGATGATAGTTTTCTTATGTTTGTTGATTGTTATAAAGCTTTTGACACTGTAGAACATGAGTTTATGTTCAAAGCAATATGTTTTTTGGGGTTCGGTGACTTTTTTTGAAAGCAGTCCAAACTTTATATAGTGGTTGTACTAGCTCTGTAAAATTAGCTCACGGGACATCCCAAAGATTTGGCATTAGGCAGGGCTGCCCAATTAGTCAATTTTTATTGGTTACTCAAATTATGGATCTTCATATCAAGAAAGGGAATTTTCAAGGTGTTTCAGCACTGGGCAATGAATTTAAACCAAGTCAACTGGCTGATGATACCACCATATTTTTAAGAGACAGGAATGAGGTTTCTAAAGCAGTTTCCTGTATTGAAGACTTTTCCTTAGTTTCGGGTTGAAAATTAATATCAATAAGTCTTATTTCCACTCAAGGATTGTGTTTTACAGGAAGTATATGGTATCCCAATTAAAGATAAGGTTACTTATCTTGGAATTGTTATATGCAAGGATGAAAAACAAAGGAGTGAATTGAACTTTAACCCCATTATTGAGAAAACAAAGAAGAAATTGAACCCCTGGTTGATGAGAGATATTTCGTTATACGGTCGGGTTTTATTATCCAAAGCTTTAGGGTTATCCAGATCGGTTTATGTCTCGTTATCACTTGACTTACCCCCTAAAATTGTAAAGGACTTAGATAAGATTCTTTATCATTTTATTTGGAGCAACAAGCCTCACTATCTACAAAAATATATTCTCACTAATACCCAAGAACAAGGAGGTCTTGAGGTTTTAGATTTCAATACTCTAAATAATACTTGTAAAATAAATTGGATTCTGAAGTATGTTAAGAACCAGAACAGTATTTGGAATGTCTTCCCTAAGTATTTATTTGACTCTGGTGGTGGTTTAGAATTTTTGCTTCGATGTAATTTTGATGTTGATAAAATCGTTGGCCAAATTCCATAAGCAGGCAATTTTAGCTTGGATGTTAGCGTATAAACACAATTTTTCCCCTCACAGATACTTTTTATGGAACAACAAAGATATACAATTTTAAAATAAGTCTCTTTTTTCATAACTGTTAAAATTAAATATAAAATTACTTTGGTTGGTCAGTTACTGAATGAGGATGGATATCTACTCATTTAGGGAATTTCTTGATAAGATTACATTTCCAATAACCCCAAAATAATATGCAATTGTTTTTGATGCGATTCCAAGGGGTGTTGTATCTCTTTGAAATTCCTCTGTGATTGATGTAAGTAACATAGATTTACATGAAAATATATGCATTGGCAATATTAACATCAAAGATAAATGTAGTAATAAACCGATTAGGAATATTGTTTGTGATACTACAATTCCCTCAGCAAGATTATTTTGGTCAAATATCTATGGTAATATACAATGGGGGGAAAGCATTGAGAATTGCTAACAGATATTGTATCAGTAACAACGTAAAGGAAGTTTCACTTAAAATGTTACATAGAATTTATCCTGTGAAACATGTTTTGAAAATATTCAAGCTGAATATTGAATATAACTGTGATTTCTGTGGAATGGAGGAGACCATTTTGCATGTGTTTTTTGCCTGTATTTCTAGTAGAATTTTTTGGATTGACATACAGAATTTTGTTACAAAAAGAATAGGACCGATTGTACTATTTAATGGTTTGATATAATTATTTATTTCAGACATTCTGACATGGATAAAGATGTAGTAATTTAATTCAACTGCTAATAATACTAGGTAAATTTCATATTCACAAATCCAAATGGTCTAAGTCAAAACCTAACTTTTTTTCACTTTATAAATTAGTTTAAACAATATGGCACTATTTTAACTAAAATGAAAAACAAACAGGCAATTAAAACTTGTATTATTAATGAATATGATTAGTTTGTTTAGGATTCCTGGCAATGTAAATAGTTTGTTTGCTTGTGACTATTCCTCGTTTGTTGATATTTGTTAATAAAAAGTACAAAATTAAACCACTGAGGGGATTCGATTAGCTGGCCCGGGTTACCCCGGTGAGAGGAGTTTGCACCAGGTGAACAGTGATTGCATTCGTTTTGTAACCGGGCTGGCCCGCGCTGTTCAAAATCCACGACGACATCGGCTCAAACAGAGGAAGAGACGAAGCAAGAGGGATAGCTGGGCCCAAAATCTATCCTCTCCAGCAGGTGCAGTGTTTTCGGTTTTTCTTGCGTTGTGTACAATAAATCATCGACACGAACTCCAACTTGTAGCATCAGTCATGAAGATTTATTCTGATAGAAACAACACAAAATTGCACGTCATGCAATGCACGGCTCACCATCCAACTCTGTACTCACGCACTGTACAAAATATACGAACCCCCCCCCCACCAGACACAGTAAGTTGCTAGCTAGTATTAGCTGGAATTCTCTACAACAAAATGCACAACAAATATGCACCAAAACGACATCTTATGTGTGGTGTTCTAATAACATTTACAAATTGATATGAATTGTACATTTAAATAATCACTTTTGACGTAGTGCTTTGCAACCAACAACTTACTGCTGGTTTACTGGGACGATTCTAACTGAAACATCCACCCTCGTAAGCAAGCCGCGCAAACCAGCCAATAAGATGCCATGTTGAGTAGGTGAAGGCAAGACAAAAATAAAACCCCAAAACCCATTGGCTTAACAAAAAAGTGGCAAGGGGAATCACCAATAGAACCCTGTTACAGAGGCACGGTGGCTTCAACATCGGACCCCATCAGTCATCTGTGTATATTTTAATCATTTGAAGTGGTCAGTATATAATGGAAAAGATACTATAATGTATAGGTAGGTGCTCATCCAGAGTTGTGTTTCATCCTCCTACATACCTGCCATACAGGACTATGACATTTATATCTGTGTTTTCTAATGATGATAAAACAAAAGTACAAGGAAGTACCTAAGGCTTTATTTAAACAGATAGTGACATTTAAACGATATTGAAGTAATCAATCAAACAAATAGACTCTACAGGTTTCTAACATAAGCAATATATTCTCAAGTATTTAAAAAAAAATACACTTTCTTTTAATCCACATAATCAACTTCCTATTTGTCCCCCTCAAAAATATCACAAATCGATTATAGCCTATCCTTATTAACATATTTCTTCAATTTAATTTAAATTCCACATCAACACATTTTGTTGTCGAATTTGACTTTGAGCAAAATTTCAGGACTGCACCTTTGTGGATGTGCATAAATTATATAAATGTTAAACAAAATGTATTTTGATATTGAAATCTTCTTGCTTGTGGGTTTGTCTCTATCGCCATGTCGCTAAATTCTACCTTGTCATTTCCTTCATACAACCTATTGTGTTACTCTCATTTGTTTCTCTTTTTTCCAGAAAAGTTCTGTCGTTTCTGACCACCCCCTCCGCGTGGCCCTCCACGTCCTCCTCCACGACCCCTCCCTCCCTCTCTCCGTCCCTCCCACATGGGCATGGGGGCCTCAATTTCTCCTGGCCGTCCACCCCGGTCTGGTACACTGCCCATCAATACCTTCACAGAGACAGAGGAGAAGACAGAATAATCAGAATAGTTCATCTCTTTATCTTCATTCTAAAAATCTAACAAAACTCAAAGCTAGTTAGCTACAGCATACCTTGTAGACTTTAGTGCTTTCCCCTGCTTTTACTGGTAAAATGTAAGATTGGTCTTTTCTTGCTGCAAGCAGAAGAGACACGGAGACTTGGGATATGAGGGGAAGTGATGAGAGTGGAGGTATTGAGGCAAGCACTTCACTGCGCTCCTGTGGAGAACATGGAAACAGGTTTGCTATTAATATACATGTAGCTACTAACAATAAAGGAATATAAAACTAAACAATATATTTTTGGGATCTGTGTTACTGTCAAGTCTATATTCAGATATATATGCAAAAAGTTAACGCTGACTTACACAGATCGTCAATCCTAATTTTTTTGCTGACTGTGGAACTACTGGTTCTGAGTTCGTCCCTGCGCTTCGCTGTGCTCTCAGTAAATGCTCACTGAATGCAAAAAATTGTTGCTCATCACACCTCATGTCACCATGGAGAAACTCTCAATCCTCTTCCTTGATTTTACATCTGAGGACTTCAACTTTTTGCTCCTGACTGACATGCCTTAACTTGCTGTTTACTGCGAAGACTCTCCCTCAAGATCCTCTGTCTGACCCTATTCAATGAAAACCTGTCACCTGGTATCCAGGGGGGAGGGGAGGGAAAAGGGCATGTTTATGTTTGTTTTATACTGTAATGTATTTTTGTGGAGTACAATTGTTGATTCTTGCAACTCCAAACATTTTTGGGACTTATTCTGGAGACCCAGGTCTGATGGAATATGGTCCTTAGGAGTTGGAGATCTTATCACACTGTCATATTTAGCAGGTATGATCCAAAGGTCAGTGCTGGCAACGCCTTACAGACTGTTCCACATGGGGTGCAGCATGAAGCTGTGAAGATAGAAATGGACTTTGTTCCTGTGCTGTGCACATGCCTGTTAATTCTGCTCGAAGTGGCCTTGCGTTTGCGCCCCATTGACTACAATTAAGTAATTTGCACTCTAGTGCTTTTAATATGGACATACATTAGGAACACCTGCTTTCTCCAATGACAGACTGACAGGTGAAAGCTACGGCCCCTTATTGATGTCACTTGTTAAATCCACTTCAATCAATGTAGATGAAGGGGAGGAGACAGGTTAAAGAATGATTTTTAAGCCTTGAGACATGGATTGTGTAGGTTTGCCATTCAGATGGTGAAGGGGCAAGACAAAATATTGAAGTGCCTTTGAACGGGGTATGGTAGTAGGTGCCAGGCAGACTGGTTTGAGTGTGTCAAGAACTCAACAGTTTCCCGTTTGTATGAATAATGGTCCACCACCCAAAGGACACATCCAGCCAACTTTACACAACTGTGGGAAGCATTGGAGTCAACATGGGCCAGCATGTGGAATGCTTTCAAAACCAAAGAATTGAGGCTGTTCTGAGGGCAAAAGGGGGTGCAGCTCAATATTAGGAAGGTGATTGTAATGTTTTGTACACTCAGTATCGATTCAGCCTGCATATAAAGTAACGTTTAGTAGAGGCCGTGTTGCATACCTTTTCCTTCTCTCCCCAGGCAAAGGACTGAAGTGTGACCTGAAAACGTTTGGTCATCATTTGGCGTCGACAATGATAGTCCTCTAATAGAGCCTGATTTATCTTCTGGACTTGCCTCTAAATAGGTGGAAAAAACAATACAGAAATGAATAATCTGGTGAATAAATAAGGTACCAAATACACTGACAACCTTCAGCACTGTCATGAGGAACCTTTGACAACCTACCCATTGCTCAGAGTTGAGATTAGTGTCCAGCAGAGGTTCTGTCATATCGCCACACGGCAATACCGCAAGACGTGACTCCACCTGAATAGTAAAGTGTGATAGAGAAGTGGGCACTGTATCAACAGCAACATTCTACAGACACTTTTCATATCACATCCTGTCTGAGTCGGTCTCCTCCTTACCTGATGGCACACATCTATAAGCCGTGAAGACTCGTCCATGTTTAGGGTTTGAAGCAACAGAGCCAATTCACGCTCTGTTTCTTCCTTCCTGTCACCTTGTTCCATCTCCTGGCCATCTTCATATTCTTTACACCAGTTCTTTGTATCAACAATGCTGGGATCTTCCGCTCTCTGCTCTTTCTCAGATTTATCTTCACTCTTCTCATCTTCTGGATGTAATTCTTTATGTTGAAGTATACGTGCTGCTTGTAATTCTGACACCATGTACTCTACAAATAAGACCATAAGGATAATAGCATCAACAATACACAACATACATTATTCACTTCGTTTCAACACTTTTACATTTCAAGAACTCCCACCTGCCTAATCTCTCACCAGTGACTTTGTTGAGGAGAGGAGGACTCAGTGGATCTGTGGTCAGTGCAGTGTAGGGACAAAGTAGCTCGGTCAGCAGGGTCCGCAACTCCCCCACTAGGACAATACCAGTCTTTTGGTCTGAAATGCGTGCGTACCAAACACACACACCATAATTGAGCAAGGCACTTAGCTCTAATGTGCTTCAGGGACACCGTACTACTATGACTGACCCTGTAAAACAACACATTTAACTTCACCTGTCCTGTGTATGTGAAAATAAAACATTTATAAATATATATATATATAGTGTGTGTGCAAAGCTGTCATCAAGGCAAAGGTTGGCTACTTTGAAGAATTTCAAATATAACATTTTGATTTAACACTTTTTTTGGTTACTACATGATTCCATATGTTATTTCATAGTTTTGATGTCTTCACTATTATTCTACAATGTAGAGAAAACATTTTTTTAAAACAACAACCTGGTATTAGTAGGTGTGTCCAAACTAGTAGGTGTGTGTGTGTGTGTGTATATATATATATATAAATATAGCAAGTGTCTGTAGGTGCACCTTCTAGTTGCTACCCTTGTATAATGTACAATTGCATGATGACTTAGTTGTAAGGTTATATACCCTGTAACTCTGTGCAGACAGCCCTCAATTCTGACGCCAGCCAAGTGAGCAGCGGACAAGGAAGCTCATCACACCTGCACCGTCTGACACAGACACTGCTTGTGTACCTGAAATAATGTTAAAGTAATGACCGAGATCAAGCAACACGTGTAATAACTAGATAGATAAGGTTCAGAAAACGCACAGTAGCGAAAGCAAACGTATTAAACTGGGCCTCTAAGCGACTAGCTGAGCTACTTGTGCTGTTTACTTGTCTATCCCGTCTGCTAGCTAGGCTTCTGACATCCGTTAGCTAGGTAGGAGACACAATCTAATCTGTTTTCAAAATAAACCTACATACTCACCCAAGAGCCCTTATAGCATATATTGTTCCTATATCTCTCTCCATTACAAACTCAATAGAACACATTGAAACATGTATCCAAACATGTAGCTATTGCATTCGCAACAAGTAATTATCCTTTCCCGTCTTTCCCAAATGTTTAGTTAAAAAGTTGCAGAAGCTCCGTACTTCCGGGTTCTGTATGTATACAATGGATTCAAGGCAAGGTTAATAGATCGACAATCCACTTTGATGCGAATGTCACATTTTATGAATAACGCATTACAGGACATATGCATTGAGGAAAGAGCCAGTGTAGCTGTTAATTTCTGTAGGTAAATTGCAATAATTATTGTGCATTGGGACTTTTATCGTAATATCAGTTACCTAAAGGTGTTATTTTGCAATATAAGTTTTACTCCTTTACACTGTGCCCTTAAAACAGGGTTCAAAGGTTATAGCCACAGCCGAAAGGGGTTAATTAACCGTATCTGTTGTTATAGCTATGTATGTCTTATAATGATCCATAATTAAAATCAACTTGTGACCAGTAATCAAGAAACAAGACAGAAAAAAATAATATAAACTAGAGACAAAGTCTTCAGATTTTATTCTCAAATACAAAAAGAGTAAGTTTTGATTTAACACAGAACCACATGCAGATACTGTTTTACATACATGGTATATGGTATAAAAAAGTTTTACAACCACACATGAAACTAGTTAATGATCACAAAGATTGGAAAAACAAGTTGGAGGGACAATAGATGACCACCACTGTTACAGAACGTTTTAAATGGTGTGAAACAATACATTTTGGTAAATGTTGTTTTACAAGCTCTCTTTATACAGGTTATAGAAAAAAGTAATCAAAATGTTTGTCTTCAAGACTTTTAATTCAATAAATATGGGCAAAATATTAATGGATTAAATCAAAACCTCAACAGTTGAAGATACATTTTTTTTTATATATATAATTAGTCCAGACTCTACACCAATTTCTTTAAAATGTATGGTTCTTTGATCTAACATCTAAAACTAAAAATGACACGTAAACAGCAAAATATTAAAACAAAAACAAAATGTTCTCCTACAATCTTCCATCTCTCTTAAAAACACATTGAAATGTACACATGCAAATCCCAGCTACCTTTTATGAGCTCTAATAAACATTCACTGCACAACACTGAAAAGTGTACTACATATGCATGTTAAACTACACCACTGTTGCTCATTTAAAATAGCCAGGGTCTACAAACAGGCAAGACAAATAAGCTTAATGTTACTAAATGGTTGCAGGACCTACTGCAAAAACAATGCTAATGTTGTGGCATGACATGAAAAAATAAATCCTATACCAGAAAGGCAGGGAGAAAAACCACTAGACCCTGAAAAGAAAACCTTGAAAATGTTAGCTATAAGAAAGGGAAGACTAATCATTAAGGAGATGAGGACGAAAAGACAGGTGTAGCCTGCAGGCAGGATAAGCAATGGAATGCTGCTCAGGGAATGGATCCGTCTCATCAGTGCACTACTGTAGGCCTACTGCGTGCCCTGGGAGCCCTGAGAACCCTGGCTGTAGTTGCCATAGTTGCCGTATTGGCTGTAGTACTGATTCCATTGGCTCTGGTTCTGGTAATACTGCTGCCACTGCTGTGCATACTGGATCAGAGGGAAAGAGAGCAAGACATTATGACGTGAGTTTTAGACCGGTGACAGGTTAACATTGATATATGGGACAACCTAAGAAACTAGCTAGTCACCTGTTGATACTGCTGGTTGTAGTTCTGCTGCTGCTGGCTGTAGGTCTGTCCAGTGGCGGCAGGAGCAGCAGCAGCGGCGGCAGGAGCAGCAGGAGTTTGGCTATAGCTCTGGCTGTAACCTGGGTACTGGCTGTAGCTGCCGTAGTTGTAACCCTGGTTGTAGTTGCCTTGATTGTAGCCTTGATTATAGCCCTGATTGTATGTCTGTGGCTATAGTTAACACATACAATGTCAGAAAGTTGGAAAGACTGGTGAAGTGTTGACAGAGGAAGAACCACATATAAGGAGATGCCCTTAAAGGGAAACACCAACATTTTGCAACTTCATATTCATTGTCTCCAGCACCACCCCAACATCAACGTGTGAAAATGGTGCATTTCTATGTTTTGTTGTAAAAAGAGATGGGAAGACAAGTGTTTTCATTTACATCATGAGTGCGAGTCGTGTGACTTTGACCAATTGTGAGTGGGCATTGCCTACTAATTAGTTGATGATGTCATTATCCGTTTTACTACAAAACATAAACACAGCATTTTCACATGTTGATGTTGGGGTGGTACTGGAGACGATGAATATGAAGTTGAAAAATGTGTGAAGATTCCCCTTAAAAAACAAAGTAACCAATATATTAAGACAGCTTACCTGTCCTTGGCTGTAACTGCCAGTGGCTCCCTTGTTATATTGTCCCTGGCGGTGTTGATTGTAGCTCCCTCCAGATTGTTGGTTGCGGTTGTAGCCATGTTGCCCTCCTGCTGCGCCATCCCGGTTGCCTCCCCAACGGTTCTGCTGGTAGCCTCCACGGTTATAGCCTGTCATGTATAAAGGGCAGGAAGTTAAGTAGGCTCATAACACAAATTTAAGAAAAATAAACCTTGCTCCTCACCTCCTCTGAAGTTGCCACCTTGGGGTCCACCACGACTCTGGTAGCCTCCCCTTCCTCCTTGGGAGCCACCACGGTTGTCATAGCGCTGATAAGGTGCATCGCGACCACGGAAACCTCCCTGGCGGTTGTCGAAGCGTTTGTCAGGGGGTGGGCCGGCTTTGCGGCCCTCCTCGTTGTACTGCTTCACCAGCGTGTCAGCCTCTTCTTTTTGAAGCTCGATGAAAGTCACGTTGTCAAGAAACTCACCAGCTTCTGGGAGCACAAAGTTGGCTACAGGAAGCAGAGGGGTTGGACGTTGTCAGGACGAGTATAGCGGCGCCGTCGAAAGACAAAGAAAATCATTATTACTATCTGATAGACAATAATAGGAAGGGGTAGAAAGGGAAAGAGGGAAGTGGGGGAGAGAGTGGAGTTGCACCAGAATTGGAGCAAAACATTACCTCAAGGGACAGGGGAGAATTTGCTCCAGTTTAGGGAGGACAAGGAAATAGAGAAAAATAAAATAGCAAAACTAAAGAGAGTTATGGATATGTAGATAGGGGAAAGTTTGCAACTGCAAATCACAAGCATAGCCTATGGGAGCATAGCCTATGGACGTATGTATGTCCTCAGTTCTTAAGTGATAAATGTTCAATATTTCCTCCCTTGGTTATGGAAATTGCACTGCCAATGGTTTTGTTTCAAATGTAAATTGATACTCTATTAAAATCTCATCCCTCAAGGGTCAGAATCAAAACCGACACTTGAAATGGACGTCACCCTGAGTTTGCAGTGCTAAATAGATGAACGAGAAGTTTGACAGAAATGGTTCAAATAAGAGAATGATGGATGATAGGGGGAAAGTGGGAATAGCTCTCTGAGGGGAAGGGGACGGTTGGGATCTTCCAAGTTTCCATAAAATAAAAAAAATAAAAATACATAGGAAATGCATTGTCTTTTTAAATTTTGTTATCCATGGAATTCCTACCTTTCATTTCTAATACGGCATGATCGGGCACATCCTTCCCTTCCTCATCAGTTCGCTTTAACGTTCGCTCTTTTAAATCCTCGTCCGTGGGACAAATTACAATAGCCTTGCGTTGAAAACCTTCAAAAGGACGCATTTTTCGTCTCTGGGCTGATCCATATACATTTGTCTAGCAAAGTTGACAAGAAAGAAGTAGAAGCTGTTCATTATTGTTCACTTGTCTGGTTTTGTTACAGCTTTGCGTTCCATAGGAGGGAAATTGGATTCCTGCAATGATGAAAGTGAGAGTTTTTTTCCTTCATGCCTATATTTACTGTTCTGGAACTACATATGGTTGTCTCTCACAACTTACCGTTGTGTCTGGAATGCATTTCCTGTGAGAAAGAACTTTGGGGACCCATGTTAGTCATCTATTGGGTTAATTCTCGCAAGTTCTCAACCGGTCAACATTTCCAATGAAGAGCTAAGAACGTTAGCTACTTAAAATGCAAAATACTACATTACAAAAAAAATTGTAGAATCTTTAAATATGTTCCATCTTTGAATCTATTTTTGCCATATTGACAGCTCACTCTTACAAGCTTGAGCAAATAGATGCATGTTCCCGTTAATCGCTTCTTCCACAGAGCTCACATTCACTTTCATACAATTAACAGAAGAAAAACATCTGTAAAATCAATTGAACTGTCTCCGGGTAAACCCTTTTAGGGCAATCAATGTACTGCTTTTCAAACTATTCTCTGTGCGGTCATTGATTTAATGTAACTGGCTGAATAAACGAACAATTCATAGTTTATAAAGCTGTGTAATATCTTGCCTACAATAACAGGGTCCCCCTATTTACTTACCAGAACTTACCTGTTTGTCAATAGTCCATCTGTCATGACAATAACAACATACACTACCTACCTGTCAATACTCACTATTTCCATGGCATCCATAAGAATGTCCAAGACCTTACCTACCTTGAGTAACTTGAGCAAACGCCCTGAAAATTCAAACATGTTAGTTTTCACTTACCTTAATGTTTTATTCATTTTACATACAACATTCAAAAGTTCCATATGCTGTCTGTATGTATAAATCAGCTATCTTACATCAAAGGTGATGTGAGTTTGAACTTGAACTAATCTTACAGTTAACGAACAACAGAAGGTGTATTTCTTACTCACCACCCGGCAGTGTTTACTTGTTTTTCAACATCTTATTATAGACATGGACTATTTGTACAGCTTAGAGCTCTTTTTCAACAGGACATACAGAGAGGAAATAAAAAATATTGAGTAAAAACATACAATGTCAATACTGCTTTCATTTAAGCGAAAACAGAAATAATGATTTCAGCAGCATGTTCAGGACAATGAAAAGTGTGATAACTTCCATGAGTTGTTGATCAAGGCTTCTACACTAGAGACAGTATATCAAAGAGTGCATTAATGGACATGTGCATCAGTGAACAGCAGTGGGCGGGAGGTTGAGCACATTAACATAGAATGGGGTGAGAAATCAGAAAGTAGATACCTGATCCAGGATGTAGTTACGCTTCTTGCGGGCAGCAATCTGGATCAACCTGTTCAGACACTGTGTGGCCTGCTGGATCAGGACATCCCAGCGACCAGCATAGTTCTTCTGACGACGCAGTCCCATCACCTGAGGGTGGAGGTTTTCATTACGTTAGTGGGGAACTTGACACTAAAGCCCAAAACTGAAGGATTCTGTGTTCAAACAAAGATAACTGACCTTCATCTTCTCCATTATGGCATTGGTGCCGAGGATGTTGTATTTCTTTGCAGGGTGCTCTGTCGCGTGTTTTGAGGCCCAGGTGGTTTTCCCAGATGCAGGCAGGCCAACCATCATCAAGAGCTGAGGTAAAAACAAGAGACAAACATGAGGAATTAGTCCTGGCATCTCACAGCTACTGACGACAGAAGGAATCTAGTCTTATGATCCAAATCAACAATCCACTCAATGAACCAATACAGCAGACACTCACCTCACAGTCAGTCTTGGTTGCAGGCCCAACTGTTCCCCGTATCCTGTTTTCCAGAGGGACGTTCTGAATGAAGGTGTATCCCTCAGGCAGGGGGAAGAAGGGCTCCTCTTTCTGGCCGAAGTTAAATTCAATTGCACAGTTCTTCACAAGAACGTGGGGAAAGAGTGGCTGTTTAGCTAACTCCTCCCGTGACACACGGAAAGCCACATCCAGCCACTTGCCGTTCTTTGAGAAGGCCATCTCCACTTCCTCACCGCTATCGAAGTCCTGAACCAGACATGGAGAGGAAAACATTTAGGCTTATTGAGTACTCAGCTTTTATTAGGCAGATGAATCTAAGTGAATCTTCTGTACTATCACAAATACTTACAATGTAGCATCCAAGGACATCATTTTCACTAAACTTTTCCCCGTAATCCTCAAATTTACAATTTGAAGATTTCTTGCCAGTTCCTCCATAGCCATAAGAGAAATGTTCTTCACCTGGTATAGAGTCAAAAACAATGAGTTTTTGTTAGTTTCAAATCGCATAAAATATTCAATAACAATGAGATAATCCAAAATCAAGTACAGAAGCATTTTCACAAACTGACCGAGCTGGGTGTTGCAGGTATCCAAGGACCAGCCAATGCGCACTACATGTGGATCAGGCTCACTGCTGGGAAGGTGCTTCACAGAGATCTCCTCGTTTATCTGGATAACAAAACATGCACCAAATTCATATTTACTCAAACCGATGAGACCCCTCAATCGGAAAACACAACCTGAATATTCCATCTACAAAGCGCCTAAGTGAAATGCAACTTCATTTAAACAGGAAATACCTTCATTTCAAAGCAGACTTGCCCTTTGTTGACACCATAGGAAGCTCGTGCACCTGACCACAGGTATGCAAAACCTTCGATGGTGAGCGGGTATCCACTATACCGGTCACGTGATACCTTGAAGTGCAGATCGCAATTATCTGTGAAAAACAAAACCAACCCCCAAGTAAGTAAATAAAGTTGAAGACAGAAGTTGACATACACCTTAGCCAAAAACATTTAAACTCAGTTTTTCACAATTCCTGACATTTAATCATAGTAAAAATGCCCTGTCTTAGGTCAGTTAGGATCACCACTTTATTTTAACAATGTGAAATGTCAGAATAATAGTAGAGAGAAAGATTTATTTCAGCTTTTATTTCTTTCATCACATTCCCAGTGGGTCAAAAGTTCACATACACTCAATTAGTATTTGATAGCATTGCCTTAAAATTGCTTAACTTGGGTCAAACGTTTCGGGTAGCCTTCCACAAGCTTCCCACACTAAGTTGGGTGAATTTTGGCCCATTCCTCCTGACAGTTGGTGTAACGGAGGCAGGTTTGTAGGCCTCCTTGCTCGCACACGCCTTTTCAGTTCTGCCAACACATTTTCTATAGAGGTCAGGGCTTTGTGATGGCCACTCCAATACCTTGACTTTGTTGTCCTTAAGCCATTTTGCCACAAATTTGGAAGTATGCTTGGGGTCACTGTCCATTTGGAAGACCCATTTGCGACCAAGCTTTAACTTCCTGACTGACGTCTTGAGATGTTACATCAATATATCCACATAAATTTCCCTCCTCATGATGCCATCTATTTTGTGAAGTGCACCAGTCCCTCCTGCAGCAAAGCACCCCCCCAACATGATGTTGCCACCCCCGTGCTTCACGGTTGGGATGGTGTTCTTTGGCTTGCAAACCTCCCCCTTTTCCCTCCAAACAGAACGATGGTCATTATGGCCAAACAGTTCTATTTTTGTTTCATCGGACCAGAGGACATTTCTCCAAAAAGTAATCTTTGTCTCCATGTGCAAACCGTAGTCTGGCTTTTTATGGCGGTTGTGGAGCAGTGGCTTCTTCCTTGCTGAGCGGCCTTTCAGGTTATGTCGATATAGGACTCGTTTACTGTCAATATAGATGCTTTTGTACCCGTTTCCTCCAGCATCTTCACAAGGTCCTTTGCTGTTGTTCCGAGATTGATTTGCACTTTTCGCACCAAAGTACTTTAATCTCTAGGAGACAGAACACGTCTCCTTCCTGAGCGGTATGACTGCTGTGGTCCCATTGTGTTTATACTTGCGTACTATTGTTTGTACAGATGAACGTGGTACCTTCAGGCGTTTGGATGAACCAGACTTGTGGAGGTCTACAATATTTTTTCTGAGGTCTTGGCTGATTTCTTTTGATTTTCCCATGATGTCAAGCAAAGAGACATTGAGTTTGAAGGTAGGCCATGAAATACATCCACAGGTACACCTCCAATTGACTCAAATGATGTCAATTAGCCTATCAGAAGCTTCTAAAAGCCACGACACAATTTTCTGGAATTTTCCAAGCTGTTTAAAGGCACAGTCAACTTAGTGTACTTCAACTGTATGTTGTTAATGCACACAATAAACCATTCAACACAAATCCTACTACCATCACAAAACAAACATAGTACTTTCACTTACACGTATCAATAGCCACAAGAGTGTCATCAAAATCTTCTTCCTCTTCCTCTGCTGGGGGCTGTGGAGAACGTGCCCTGTGTGCGCGAGAGCGTGGAGCATAAGCTAGGGCTATAGTTCAGAAGAATGTTTTCAAGGCACTTTAGTGAAGTAGTTTTCAAACCTGTTCCCCCACACTTACCTTCTTTCCTCTCGGTGTTCATAATAGCCATAGCCACGGCCTTCATCGTATGGCCTCTTACGGTTGCATCGGTCATCCTCCGTTTTTGCTTGGCTCACCTGCTCAGCCTCCATGGCCTCGCATTCATTGGCAGCATCTGGAAGATGTGCCTCTGGCTGCTTTGGCTCCTTCTTCAACTGCTCCTGCTGCAGAGGTTCATCTGCCTCTTTTTTCAAATCTGCTTTCATCACAAACTCATCTGCACCAAAGAGGACAATGTTGTCAATAATTACAGCGTGAGCAGCAGGGTGAATTAAGAGAATATACTAAGCACTAATCTGTTCATTTGAGTTATGTTATTACTGACCTGACTTAATTTCAGACATCTCCACACACTTTGCTTCAGGCTCAATTGATGCTGGGTCCACTGGCTTAGGTTGCACTGGTTCAGGTTTCATAGCCTCTGGTTGTGGTGGCTCTGATTGCACAAGTACTGGTTGCACAGGCTCTGGTTCCTCCATCTCTGGTTCTGCTCTCTCTGGTTCTAACACCTGTGCCCCTTCTCGGCTGTCTTCCTGTGCCCCATCCCGGCTGTCTTCTTCCTGCTCATCTTCACTATGTTCACCATCACCTTTCTCCTCATTAAACTTTTCTTCTTTAGCCTGCGGGACAAACTGTACTTCATCGTCCTCACCATCTTGGTCTTCTTCCCCATCATCTTTAACTAGTATGGAAAACATAGTGTCAGTATCACAACCTGCTTGATTTACAACTTTGGTATAACAGCAGTTTCATCCGCATGTTTACAATTGACAGCCCACTAGTCACGTTGAAACAAACAGTACCAGCCCCATTTAAAAACGGGAAATCTGTGAACAACAGTCAACGTGGCTCTACCAGTGAAATCGTACAACTGTCTACATACACATAGAAACCCCTAAATATTTGTTTACCTTCATCTGAGTAGTCGTCGCCATCTGCGCCAATATCGTGTTCCTCATCCCCCCCAACATCAGCAGTCGGTGGCCCGCCCTCTTCACCTGCAGCCTCGGCCTCAAGTGCTGATTGCAACCTTATGACAAGATCCGCCTTCAGCCCACGAGTATCCAGGCCTCGCTGCTGAAGTTCCTCTTTCAGCTCATTGACTTTGAGCTTCTTCACATTGATTCCACTCATCTTTCATGCAACTTATTCAGTGATCAGAAATTCCAATCTGTAAGAAATTAGTTTACAGACAAGGAATGTAGTTTAGTAGACGTCTAGCATTGGCAATGTTTGCTACTGTAGCCATTTCGTTGCATTACAAAATCTTACATGGGCATCGCTCCTGTTAACAGAAACATAAAATCCCCGGCAAAACAACGCATAGGTCCAAAGCCAACAGTTTTCATAAAACTAGCTAGTTCCTAGTTACATTATAGACTTCACTACGGTATTTGCTACGCCGGTATTGCTTGCCAACTACCGGTAGTTAGCATTAGCAACTAGGCACATTTTTACAGGATAGTCACCTAAGGTCGGACACCAAAACAACGGATTCTGAAACGTCATAGCTAGCTAGCTGTATACAAACAAATGTGCATGATAGCTAGCGTCGCTACTATTTGTAAATCATGCGAGTTTACATTCAAAATACAGTAGCGTGCATTACTAACCTCTTTTCTCACTCTTATAATTTCCTTGCTTGATTCATGCAGCGACCAACTCAACTGAAACAAAATGGACGATTCTGTTGTAGCCAGAAAAGGTTAGCGCTTGCCGTCTGCTCTGTGATTGGCTAGAGGCCTTGTAGGTAATATTTGAACAACAGTGTTCCAGTTGCTGTGCCTCTCTACAGGCAGCAGAGGGCGAGGAAGGGTTGCTGTTTGTTACAGCGTAATACAATTATTGCAAGCAATTAAATATATACGTTATTATGTTAGGTCTATGGTTCAGACAGATGAAATGGGTTGGCTATCAGTACCTTTGGTGTACTGTATTTTTTTTATTTAAATATCCCGACAAGTGTTTTTTTATGTACAGTTTGCAACCCTTTACAAGTTGTATGGGTTTACCTCACGTGTCCTTCTATAGGCTACAATTTTGCACATAAAAACATAAATAAAACATCTGTATATAATAGGTTCAGGGGTTTAAAATCCTAGATATTTGCCCATTTGTTTGGTAAATGTATCTAGTTATGCGTATAGGGGAACTTAAAACACCCAACTGTTGTTGCAGCCGATGGAAGCTTTTGTTGCACAGCTGCATTATTAGTACTTCCGCCAAATATGGCGGTGTATTAGCGAAGTTGCGCCCTTGTTACTCGTCACACCAGTGCAAATATTTCATTTTAATTTATGAATAATAAAGGATCTAATAAGGTAATGTGTTTTCCTCATTTTGTGCTGTAATTGTTGTTGTCAGTAAAGTTATTTTGCAGGGCAGGTGACGGCTAAGTTCCGTCACCTAACTAGCATAGCCGGCTAACGTTGTGTTTCTAACCAAAGTGCGCCAGGGTTTGCACTTATTTTTGCATCGCATGTAACTAACTAGTAAGTTCATTTAATGTTTTTATTTAATTTAACTTTGTTTCCGTGTATGTTTAGAAGATGGCCTCAAATAACGGAGAAAGTGCTGGTGTGAGGACCAGTGTGGCATCACAGTTTTTCAATGAAGACGAGGACACGGCTATTGTCGATATGACCACCAGTGAAAAGGTATCCCCGAACAAACCTTGGAATGATTTGGTCCATATTTGAATAAAATCGCGTCAAATTATCTATGTTTGATAGTTCCAACATATGTACCTGATTGTCTGTTCTCAACCCACAGGTTGTTGATCTCCTGAACCAAGCAGCTCTTATTGCTACAGACAGCAAACTCACGGTTCTCAAACAGGTTTGTGATCAGCTCTCTGGCAGGCCAGTATAAGGCCATCAGTAATAAGCTCCTTCAAGGGATCAGATAGGAATGTTAGGACGGCTATACATTCTACCCTTTTCTTCAGACCTGTAATATATATGGGGCGACAGGTAGTCTAGTGGTTAGAGCAACCAAAAGGTTGCTGGATTGAATCCCCGAGCTGACAAGGTAAAAATCTGTCATTTTGCCCCTGAACAAGGCAGTTAACCCACTGTTCGCCGGTAGGCCGTCATTGTAAATAAGAATGTTCTTAACTGACTTGCCTAGTTAAATAAAGGTAAAAAATATATTTTTAAATATATAATATTTAAAAGTGTCTTTTCATTATTCAGGTCCAGGAATTGATCATCAACAAGGACCCCTCTTTACTTGACAATTTCTTAGATGTAAGTATGTAGTTATAGATGTATATTGGTTACCACTAGCCGAGGAACGCTCCGCTCCATTCTCTTGTATCGAGGGCGGAGTTGAGTTTTGATAACTGGTTGCACAATTTGCTAGGAACAACATTGAGTCACCATCAGTCGATACTTGTAAAAATGGCAATTCTGAAAATGCTTACCTGTACCTATGTTTGTCTTGTATAACTTTTATCGAATACCACTGACTTTTTCCTAATTTGTGTTGCTCAACTGGAGACCTAGTGGCCTTGACACCATGTGACCTGAGATTCAATTGGCACGTGCACTCGCGCTGAGTTGTGCAACACATGAGGAAAAAGTCATTGGTTGTATTCAATAAGTTTTTATTAAAAGTAGGAATTTCAGCACCCTGCGAAAGGACTGCGGAGAAACATAGGTACAGGTAAGCTTTTTCAGAATTGTCATTTTACAAGTATTGACTGATGGTGACGCAATGTTGTTGCTAGCAAACCGTGCGACCAACTCCGCCTTGATATAATATAACAAAGTTGAGCGTTTCTCAGCTAGGTTAACACCAGTTGTAAAAGCACTTTTAATAAACTGGGTGGTTCGAGCTCTGAATGCTAATTTGTCTGAAAGCCGTGGTATATCAGACCGTATAACCAGTTTATAATAGCAATAAGGCACCTCTGGAGTTTGGGATATATGGCCAATATACCACGGCTAAAGGCTATATCCAGGCACTCTGCGTTGCGTCGTGAATAAAAACAGCCCTTAGCTGTGTTATATTGGCTATATACCACACCCCATCAGGCCTTATTGTTTAAGTGTAAAATGTGTTCTCTCTCTGTCTCTCATTGTCACCCTGTGTCTGTAGGAGATCATAGCCTTTCAGACAGATAAGTCAATGGAAGTAAGAAAGTTTGTCATTGGCTTCATTGAGGAAGCATGGTAAGTGTTCATCAGTCGCACACACACACACATATATAGAACAGTTGTTAGAATATCAAGTTCACGATAGTCATGTTCAATAAATGTGATATTTTTAACTTGGGTTGTTTTTGTCTTAACAGTAAGAGGGACAACGAGCTCCTGCTTAAACTGATTGCCAACCTGAACATGCTGCTGAAGGACGAAAGTGTCAATGTGGTGAAGAAGGCTATCCTCACACTCACTCAGCTCTACAAAGTGGCGCTGCAGGTACACACTTTCATTAATCAATGCCTTCTCATTGTTATCCCATTCAACCCATATTATGTACCCATGTGTGTTGCTGTACTGAGGCTTGCTTGTTTTCTATGCCAGTGGTTTGTGCGTTCCAAGACCATGTCAGACATGCAGGAAGCATGCTGGGACATGGTGACTCAGATGAAGGAGGAAGTTCTGGCTATGCTGGAAGTTGACAATGATGGAGTCCGCACTCATGCTATCAAGTTCACAGAGTCTCTCATCATCACTCTTTCACCGAGGACGTCAGACTCTGACACTCCCAAGCGCCAAGAAGGAGACATCAGCCTGGATAAAATCTCCAAAGACCATGCCTATATCCGCTACGGTGAGAGGGGATTATTTTCTTTACCGGGACATTTTAAAGCTTTACATACATACATTTTCAGTTGCGTTTTCCCCAATGTGTTGTGCAGGATTATAAACTGGGTGGTAAACGGCTTTCAGAAAATCATCATTCAGGGCTCAAACCACCCAATTTATAACAGACCGTATGACAAAACATTTATTTTTACTGCTCTAATTATGTTGGTAACCAGTTTATAATAGCAATAAGGCACCTCTGGGGTTTGTGGTATATGGCCAATATACCACAGCTACGGGCTGTATCCAGGCACTCCGCATTGCTTCGTGCATAAGAACATCACTTAGCCGTGATATATTGGCCATATACCACACCCCCTCGTGCTTTATTGCTTAACTTTAGCATTGCTGTCTCTACATGTCTTGATTCACCTTACACAGTGTCTGCAATGTCTTCCTAAGATACCCTGTGTGGGGAGGGCAAGTCTGCGCTGGAGCAGCTTCTGAAGTTCATGGTCCACCCTGCTATCTCCAGCATCAACCTGACCACAGCCCTGGGTTCCCTGGCCACACTGGCCCGACAGAGGCCTATGTTTATGTCTGAAGTGGTCCAGGCTTATGAGACTCTGCATGGTCAGTATGGTACTACAGTGAGATTAAACACAAGATCTCAAGCTTATGTGTATGATACCTGAAGCAAAGTACATTTTTCTTTCTTTATCGATGCCCTAGAAATTGATCTTGGTCTCCTATTTTGAGTACAGAATCTGATTTTGAGTAAGTGAACTGGATGGAGGTGAAGTTCAGTATAATTTAAATCATATTTCACTTGTTTTTGTAGCCAACCTACCCCCAACACTGGCCAAGTCTCAGGTGAGCAGTGTACGCAAGAATCTAAAGTTACACCTGATGGCAGTGCTCAAGCACCCCTGCAGCCTGGAGTTCCAGGGACAAATCAGCACTCTGCTCCTAGACCTGGGGATGTCCCAGAATGAAATAACCCGTCACACGCCAGCCCCACGTGAACCGCGCAAAAGGCCCCGCCATGAGCCATACACAGAGGGCAAAAAGCTCAAGATTGGTTAGTTGTGAAGATATTGCACCGGTTACCATTCAGACTGATACCTTTTTTAGAAGTACCTAGTTGACTCCCACACCCCATAAATCCAGAATCAACCTGCGGTTCCATATGCTAGATCTGTAATCTAATGTTGTCTTACTTTCAGAGCCTGCTCTTATAGAAGATGATGAAGATAAAGAAGAGCCAGCCCCCCCTTCCATCTCCAAGCCCTCCTCTGTGCCAGTAGTCCAGTCAGCCATCGACCTCACTGCAGAGTTCTTGCGCCCCCTGCTCTCCCCAGAGAACGTGGCCAATCTGGTAAACTGCTGTGGTAGAATGTGATTTATTCATTTTTGACACCTGGAGGATGTGAGGGCCATTCTCATGTTTGTGTTCCTCTTCCACATACAGGTTCTAATCAGCATGGTGTACTTGCCTGATGTCATGCCAGCATCCTTCCAGGCCACATACACACCAGTGGAGTCTGCAGGAACAGATGCCCAAATCAAACACTTGGCCAGAATGATGGCCACTCAGATGACAGCAGCGGGAGTTGGACCAGGTTAAAGGGAGAGGGAGAAGGAACTAGAACAATGAAATAAAGATAGCAAAATGACTGAGCATAATGGGCCACCCAATTCACAGATTTCAAAGATGGAAATGTTGATTTTCATTTCTGAAAATCTGTTCTCCAAATTCTTAATTCTAATAAAATCTTCTCCAATCTATCCCTTAGGACTGGAGCAGTGCAAAGCACGAGATGAGAAGGCTGGAAAGGAGGAGGGCATGGATGAAGGCATAGGGGAGTCCTCCAAAGACCTGCTCATCAAGCGTAAAGTACCAGTTATGGGTCAAGCCATCTCTGTGGTTGGAGGAGGCTATGGAGATAAGAGCCAAACTGAAACGGGGGAAGCCCCCCAGGTCAAGAGGCTGCCTGAGCCCATCCTCCCCTCCACACAGATCAAGTGAGTCTGAAGCAGTACAACTATCACACATAAAAGCAAACCCAGTACCCTGCCATTTAACCATTCTGACTGTTTCATTTGTGGCTTTTTATTTGATTTGATTTTTTTTAGAACACCCGGGACAAGTGGGAAGAGGAAAGTGTTCAGATTAGCTGATGTGATCCAGCCTTTGACAGACACCCAGCTTGAAAAGTTGACCAACATGGCTGTCAAGCGCATCCTGCACTCAGAAAAAGCTATAGCACAGAGTGGGATGGCCCATGTGAGTGTTTCAAAACATTCTTCCTCTCCAGTATAGAAGTAATAAAAGGCCTCAATTTCCATAGTAACTAACATCTATAGGAAGAGACAAACATCTTATTTAAGTCTATGATGTAGACATATGTCATATTTGATTGGCCTCGTACACATTTTGCGGATGTTATCGTGGGTGTATCAAAATGCTTATGTTCCTAGCTCCAACCGTGCATTAATATCTAACAATACATGCAAATCCCCCAAATAAAAATGAAAAAAATCTAGAAATATTAGAATGGTATGGTACTACAGTGAGATTAAACACAAGATCACATACTTATGTGTATGATACCTGAAGCAAGGTTTTTTTTTTATCAATGCCCCAGAAAATTATCTTGGTCTCCCTATTTTGAGTACAGAATCTGGTTTTGAATAAGTGGTGAACTGGCTGGAGGTGAAGTACAGTATAATTAGTTGTATTGCTTCAAATGAAGAAATCTAGAAATATTAGAACGAGTGATGTCTGAGTCCGGAATATAAATATATATGTGCTCTTCCTGGCAGGTGCGCGTGAAGCTGCTGTCCAGACTTGTGACTCAGTTTGAGGGGATGATGAAGGATGATGTGCTGGAGTTCATTCTGGAGGACATTAGGACCAGGAGCGACCTGGCCTTCTCTCTTCTCTACCAGGAGTATAACACATACCTCAGTCAGCAGCCCACTGGCTTGTTGGACAGCTACGACCACTGCCTCTTCACTCTACTGTCCGGCCTGCAGGAGAAGCCCGAGCAGAGGGATGGGTGAGGACAGTTACGTTGTTCTTCTGTGGACACCAGCTAAAGGGCTCCGCAGTCAAATAGCAATTATCTAATCCACTTTCCTATCCATTTCTATCCCTTCTCCTAGGCTTTTCACAAAGATTGTGCTGGAGGCTCCGTTAATTACAGAGTCTGCTTTGGAAGTAATACGACGGTACTGTGAAGATGAGGTAATGACATTTGATTGGTCTTTTAAACTTGAGCAAATAATTCAACAGACGTACCGGCTCTGTCATCATGCCACTAGTGATTTCCTTTCTGGTTGAATGCGTTTCAGTCGCGGGTGTACCTCGGCATGACTACTCTAAAAGAGCTGATTGTAAAACGGCCCTCAAGGCAGTTCCAGTATCTCCATGTGCTTCTGGATCTCAGCTCACATGAAAAGGAGAAGGTAACGTAGTAAAATGAACAAAACTGAGTCTCTGTTGCTGCTGGCTTGTGTTTTTCTTTCGTTAACTGTTTTCTGTCCAGGTGCGCTCCAATGCACTGTCCTTCATAAAGCGGATGTATGAGAAAGACCAGCTGAGGGACTATATTGAGAAGTTTGCCCTGAACTACATGCAGCTCCTCGTACACCCTAACCCTCCGTCGTTACTTTTTGGGGCTGACAAGGATACAGGTTTGACTTCCAGTTTAACTTTTATACACACACGGCAATGTCTCTCTTCCCCACTGACCTAACAATTGTTTGTCCCTCTCACTCCCACAGAGGTGGCCTCCCCCTGGACAGAGGACACAGTTAGGCAGTGCCTGTACCTCTACCTGTCCCTTCTGCCTCTCAACCACCGCCTGGTTCATGAGCTGGCCTCTGTCTACACTGAAGCCATTGCCGACATCAAGCGCAGTGTGCTTCGAGTGATAGAGCAGCCAGTAAGCCCCTTCTTCTTACCCACTCTCTTTAGTTTTGTCTAATTCCTTTCACTCTCCCT
Organism: Oncorhynchus clarkii lewisi; assembly: GCF_045791955.1. Lineage (NCBI taxonomy): Eukaryota > Metazoa > Chordata > Actinopteri > Salmoniformes > Salmonidae > Oncorhynchus > Oncorhynchus clarkii. The sequence goes on along the minus strand of NC_092175.1, from coordinate 31,221,148 downwards.
GCACCAGTCTTTGGTCCTCTCTGCCGTTTGGCTTGCTTGTCTACCAGTGTGTGTTCGTGAGTTTTCTCCCTGCCCAATAGATCCGTGGAATGGGGATGAAGTCTCCACAGCTTCTGCTGTTGGTTGAAAACTGTCCTAAAGGAGCAGAGACTCTGGTCACTCGCTGCCTGCACATTCTCACTGATAAAGGTAAAGTGTATTTCACTCCACTGCCCAGCTTATTCGCAGATGGTCTGTGTGCTTGGCAGAAGGGAGATGAGACGGGAATGTCAGCTTCTACATGGACTCTTGTCTTTCCTTAGTGCCTCCGTCACCAGAGTTGGTAGAGAGAGTGAGGGACCTGTATCACAAACGAGTGCCCGATGTTCGTTTCCTAATTCCTGTCATCAACGGCCTGGAAAAGGTAAGTTCCTCAAAAAAACAATGGTGTCTTTCACAAAGTGCTACAATAGGGAGATAAATGTGACATTAAAACAACAGGAGCGGTGTTAATTTGATGAAATAAAATTTTATTGGTCGCTTGTGCCTAGTACAACATGTGTGGACTTTGCCGTGAAATGCTTATTACAAGCCCGTTCCAACAATGCAGAATTAAAATGTAAGACACGTATTTGCTAAATAAAAAAGGAAACGGTAACAATGGAAACAATAACAAAGCTATATACAAGGAGTACCAGTACCTCGTCAATGTGCAGGGGTACGAGATTGAGGTAACACAGTATGTACATATGGGTAGGGGTTAAAGTGACTGGGCAATCAGGATATATCATAAACAGAGTTCGCTGTGTTTCTGTGTACAGAAAGAGGTGACCCAGGCTCTTCCCAAGCTTATCAAGCTCAACCCCATTGTGGTGAAGGAAGTCTTCAACCGTCTCCTGGGCACCCAGCATAGTAAGATCCCATCACATCTTCCAGTGATTGTATGTCACAAGTGTGAATGACATGTAATAACACTTGTCATCTCTCGTTACTAGGCGAGGGTAGTTCCTCAATGTCTCCTCTCACCCCTGGCGAGCTTCTCATTTCTTTACACAATGTTGACTCAACAAAGTGTGACATGAAGTCCATCATAAAAGGTAAGTTGTCTTCTACCTAACAACCATTCAGTTTTGTTTTCTCTGGTACACTGTTACACATTGTCACCAGTGATATTTTTCTGTTGGAACATGTCTGAGTTGATCAAAGTGTATTATTTGTGTGTCCATGTCTGCAGCCACCAACCTGTGTTTTGGGGAGAAGAATGTGTACACGTCAGAGGTCCTGGCTGTGGTAATGCAGCAGCTGATGGAGCAGAGTCCTCTCCCCATTCTGCTGATGAGAACAGTTATCCAGTCCCTCAGCATGTACCCCCGCCTGGGAGGCTTCGTTATGAACATCCTGTCCCGACTCATTGTCAAGCAGGTCAGTAAACTAGGAGTGTTTCTCCTACACTGAGCATTCAGTTGCTTAGCACTCAACATTTAGACACAGACTTGATTTGACGGCTTTGCTGTTTAAGAACACAGGATGCCGGTAACCTGCTATATGTTATTATACACTACCGTTCAAAAGTTTGGGGTGACTTCAGAATTTCCTTGTTTTTGCAAGAAAAGCTAAAATAATTGTCCATTAGAATAACATCAATTGATCAGCATTTGTGGGTTCGATTACAGGCTCAAAATGGACAGAAACCAATAATATTCTTCTGAAACTCGTCAGTCAATTCTTGTTCTGGGAAATGAAGGCTATTCCATCTGAGAAATTGCCAGGAAACTGAAGATCTTGTACAACACTGAGTACTACTTCCTCCACAGAACATCGCAAACTGGGTCAAACCAGAATAGAAAGAGGAGTGGGAGGCCCCGGTGCCCAACTGAGCAAAAGGACAAGTACATTAGAATGTCTAGTTTTAGAAACAGATGCCTCACAAGTCCTCAACTGGCTGCTTCATTAAATAGTACCCGCAAAACACCAATCTCAACGTCAACAGTGAAGAGGCGACTCTGGGATGCTGGCCTTCTAGGCGGAGTTCCTCTGTCCAGTGCCTGTGTTCTTTTGCCCATCGTAATCTTTTATTTTTTATTGGCCAGTCTGAGATATGGCTTTTGCTTTGCAACTCTTCCTAGAAGACCAGCATCCTGGAGTCACCTCTAAACTGTTGACATTGAGACTGGTGTTTTGCGGGTACTATTTAATGAAGCAGCCAGTTGAGGACTTGTGAGGCATCTGTTTCTCAAACTAGACACTCTAATGTACTTGTCATTTTACTCAGTTCTGCACCAGGGCCTCCCACTCCTCTTTCTATTCTGGTTAGAGCCCATTTGCCCTGTTCTGTGAAGGGAGTAGTACACAGCGTTGTATGAGATCTTCAGTTTCTTGCCAATTTCTCACACAGAATAGCCTTCATTTCTCAGACCAAGAATAGACTGCCGATTTTCAGAAGAAAGATCTTTGTTTCTGGCCCTTTTGAGCCTGTAATCAAACCCACAAATGCTGATGCTCCAGATACTCAACTAGTTTAAAGAAAGACACTTTTATTGCTTCTTTAATCAGGACAACAGTTTTCAGCTGTGCTAACATCATTGCAAAAGGGTTTTGTAATGATCAATTAGCCTTTTAAAATGATAAACTTGGATTATCTAACACAATGTGCCATTGGAACACAGGAGTGATGGTTGCTGATAATGGGCCTCTGTATGCCTATGTAGATATTCCATTAAAAATCAGCCGTTTGTAGCTACAATAGTCATTCACAACATTAACAATGTCCACTGTATTTCTGACCAATTCTATGTACATTGTTAATGTTGTAAATGACTATGCTATATATTTAGATTTGTTTAACACTTTTTTGGGGTTACTACATTATTCCACGTGTGATTTCATAGTTTTGATGTCTTCACTATTAGTCTACCATGTAGAAAATAGTACAAATAAAGAGAACCCCTTGAATGAGCAGGTGTGTCCAAACTTCTGACTGCTACTGTATATACATATGTGTCTCTGTTTGTTGTGCAGGTGTGGAAGTATCCTAAGGTGTGGGAGGGCTTTGTGAAGTGCTGCCAGAGGACCAAGCCGCAGTCCTACAGCGTGCTGCTGCAGCTCCCACCAGCCCAGCTTACCAGTGTGTTTGAGCGCTGCCCGGAGATGAGGGAACCTCTTCTACAGCACGTACACTCTTTCACCCCCCACCAGGTAGCTAGCTAACGTTATCTCTTTATTTTAGTGGGAGACATTTTAAGCTCATACCAATGAAATGCACCAGTGTAAGAAAGTCTATTGTTTATCAAACTGATCCAGCTCCCTATTTATCAGTCTCTCATAACAAAACCTTCCCTGGTTGTTGTTACAGCAAGCCCACATTCCCGCCTCCATCATGACAGTCCTGGAGGCCAACAGCAAGCAGCCAGAACCAGAGGCCATGCAGCCTGTAGTATTGGAGAGACAGGTAATGGGCACAGAAACAACAGATGTCTGTCACTAATGATTGTCATGTTTAAACTCTGTCTTTTACTTTATTTTGTTCTCTATACCACCCTTCTTTCACTACATACAGGTTGAGACACCCATTGCAACCATCGCAGCCAATGTAACCATTACACCCGTTGCAACCTTCACACCTGTTGCAACCCCTCCAGTACGGGCAGAACCTATTCCAATACCGCTGAGAGATCCAGAGCCAGCACTCCAGCAGTATCTGCCAAGTAAAAAAGAGGAAGAGGAGCCCATGGAGGAAGGAGAGACGGCCCCCGCTTGTCAAGAGGAAACTGCAGACACCACTTTACAGGTAAGTCGAGACTATTGTCATCCTTTTGTCGCCGTTACAGAAGTTGGTTGTATTTATGTGGAATGTTTTGAAAAGGTGTAGATTGACACAACTGGTGTCTTGCAACTGACAACCAGCAGAATAATCTACAGTCACTGAGCTTCCCCTCAAAATAGCACGTATAAAAGCCATGCTGAAATATTATTACATATAGATAGATAGTGTGTGTGTGTATAATATAACTCTAATCAATGATGTTTTCTACCAGGTGGATTTGCCAGTAGTGGAAGAAAACCCCACTCCGGATCCTATAGAGACCGTGGAGGAACCAATGGAGGAGGCACCTACTGAACCTTCAGATGTCACTGACCAATTAAAGGATGTCACCGAAGAAGGTACCACAGAACCTGAGACTGGCACAGGAGATACAGAATGATGTTCCATCTAAGGAGAAGTCATAAAGTAGACTATAATGAACCGTTGCGAAATTGTTTTGACTTCACCTCTGTGTTTGTACTGGCTCTTACCTGTATGAACCTCTTGAACATACACATTCTTGGTCATCCAAAAATATCTATGTTATGTGTCCTTAGTTTTGTATTTGTCGAAATTGCGAAATGCACTGCGGAACTATAGTCAGGAAAAATATTTACTACAATTTATTTTACTTTTGAAAGTCCTTAATAGAAAATGTATTTGTCATGAAAATAAAAGATTTTTGTTTATTTGTTCCATGTCTTTTTATTGGGCCCTAGTTATACAACTAGGTATAGCATATGCATATGTGTACTGATCAACTCTGTCAAAGGTGGTCAGTGAATTCAACCTTTATTTCATGCTTCGATTAACAACCTGCAGCAAGATCCTGCATGTCATTACATTTTTAAAGACTGTTAGGAGTGGAGGATATGCTGCGACTGGTGGACATTCTATGCGTGAAGTACCACAGCAACAGTATTGTTTACCCTAGAAACAGGCCGCTGGTAACGTGGACTTTCTGGTAAGGAACTTGGATAGCAACTTTCAAAAGCTATCTGTTGATATTGGCATTTTTAATGTTTTGGAAAAGTTTTGATTTTGACGCATGATAAACAATCTAAACTTAACCGCGACACTGTGGCGTACTGGGTGTTAGCGAGTTTTCACAACAGGACCGTTTTCTGTTGTGTTGTTGGGAACGAAAGAAATATGGAGTCAGAGGGAGCACCACTGAACAATCAAAGGGAGCAGACATCGATCTGCTTCAAGGCATTTATGCTAAAAAATAGTACACAAAGTAACCTCAACCTGTGAGTATTTGTATGAGTGCCAGGGTGGATGGGTGATGCTAGCGTGTAAGTAAAGTATGACACTCTTCTCCAACCTTTCCAGCTATGACCATTTTGCACGGGTACTGACCAAGGTGATGGATGAGCGCCCAGAAAATGTGGTTGACGTAATTGAAGACATGAGCCATGAGGTGAAGCGGGGATTGCTGCTGGACAAGCAGAGCACATTGAGAGACATTACCTCCGTCGCCTGCTGCACAGCTCCTGGCTGAGCAGCAGATGTTGCTGTTTTCACGGGGAGGGGGTGATGATGGTGACCAAGAGGTAAGGTGGCCAGGGCTACGTTCAGTAGCAGAAATGTAATAGAGCGTTCAATTGAACGGAAACGCTGCAGTACTGAATGACCTGTTGAAAAACAAACACACAATATATACAAAAAGTATGTGGACACCCCTTCAAATTAGTGGATTCAGCTATTTCAGCCACACCCGTTGCAGACAGGTGTATGGATTTGAGCACACAGCCATGCAATCTCTGGAGCAGTGGAAACATGTTCTCTGGAGTGATGAGTCACGCTTCACCATCTGAGGTAGCGTTCTCCTACCTGCCTGAATGCATAGTGCCAACTGTGAAGTTTGTTGGAGGAGGAATAATGTTCTGGGAATGTTTTTCATGGTTCAGGCTAGGCCCCTTAGTTCCAGTGAAGGGAAATCTTAACGCTACAGCATACATTGGCATTCTAGACGATTCTGTGCTTCCAACTTTGTGGCAACAGTTTGGGGAAGGCCCTTTCCTATTTCAGCATGACAATGCCCCCGTGCACAAAGCAAGGTCCATATAGAAATGGTTTGTCGAGATCGGTGTGGAAGAACTTGACTGGCCTGCACATAGCCCTGACCTCAACCCCATCAAACACCTTTGGGATGAATTGGAATGCAGACTGCGAGCCAGACCTCACTAATGCTCTTGTGGCTGAATGGAAGCAAGTTCCCTCAGCAATGTTCCAACATCTAGTGGAAAGCCTTCCCAGAAGAGTGATGGCTTTTATAGCTACAAAGGAGAGGACCAACTCCATAATAATGCCAATGATTTTGGAACTATTTACCACAGCCAAAATGTCTATATTGTACAAAATTAATTGAGGGAAAAAAATTTTACTTTTTGGTCTTAATTTAAGGTTATGGTTAGGCATAAGGTTAGCAGTGGGGTTAGGTTTAAAATGAGATTTTAAGATACATTTTAGAAATAACTCTTTGTGGCTGTGGTAACCAGTGACGACCCCGATTTAGGTGTCCTGTCCCCGGAAATGTCCCTGGTTAGTCCTCAGAAAGAAAAAAGCAACTCTGAAGTTAAATTGAGGCTGATATAGCCAGCCTATCAATAATAAAACGCTATATTCGCATGTAAAAATGCTGTATATCCCTGTACCCAACTCGTTTGCTCCAGCGGCTTTGCAGCCGACCTTCTATGAGAACGTTTGGTTAGTGATACATTGTAACCACCGCATGATCAACCATGCCCATGGTCAGAAGTGCGTCCAACAGCATAGGCTACCAAACTTGGGTAATTCAAAAATTACTAAATAGGCTAAGGTTAATAAAACGATGGAGGGGTAATACATTTTTGTGTTATAATTAATACAAGTAACGTAAACTCGTACATCGCCTTGGTCCGTACAATTGCCCTTATTTTAGCGCCCCAAAAACGTAATACTTCCAGATCAACTGTAATGTCAATACGATTGTAAAGCACAATTCCTCCCCTTTCCAACAAAATCAATTACATGACCTAAACGTTGCCCCTTTCTGCATAATTCAAGCAGGCAATGAGCCCCGTCAGGTCTTTTTTTTGGGGGGGGGGGGCGAAACTAATGCGTGATGGTGAGAAGGAGAGATGTGTGGGAAAATAGCTTTTTTTCACTCGATCTGCCCAACTTATCGCCTCTAAAATGTAAATAAAACACTATAAAAAGTTTATATAATGTGTCATTACATACCTATTTGAAGGTTTGTGTCGAATTTGAATCGGGTTTTTAGGGCGGTGCTAAAGTGATCTTAGAAGTAAACAGTGGCTTTGAGAATGATGATCGCATGCAATGATGACGAAAAAAATGACTAGGTATACCCCCGTCATTGTCCGTTTCTTGTTTTTAAAGGGTGATAGAAGTGTGGAGAGAGATTGCGGAGAGAGATTGTAAGACAGAAATAGTTGCTTTATGCGTACTGTACGTTACGACATGACACGTCCCGATGTAACGGAGGGTCCGTTTTTTCAACTTTTCTCCAATACTATAGAGCCATTACCATGTCGATCAACTCTTGAATAGAAAACTAGTTCACACCCCCGATTTTGACGTCAACACAGTCGCTACAATCCCATTAGTTTCTTTGTTGCCTCGTTTGAATGTTGCGGCTGCGCACATTTGAACTGAATGGGGTGAGTTTACGTTACTTGAAAGTACTCACTGCCGGTCCGCTCATTGGGCACGGGCAGCCGCCTATGGTGGCATATTCATGAGGGTGGCATTTTATGAACTAAACTAGCCGATATGCACCACCAACAACAACACAAAAAAACTCACATAATTCTGTCAAAAAATAATTACAATTTCTCTCAAACAGTGGCATATGGGCTTTTTAGGTGTGCGCTGATGTCGCCCTGTGACAAGCCGTGACCGCTTGTCCATTCCCAGCGCGCCTCTCCAGGGTGCTGTTGGAGAGATGCATCGCTGCAGCGCTCCACCAACGTTCCGTCAACAATCTAACATAAATCATGTAGCAGATATAGGATATGGTAGAAATAGTTTGTGACCTTTTCATTAGCCTACATGCTGGAGATAAAAATGTATGACAATGTAATGAGACACTTTTTACATCGTGCAGGTTTTTCAGATCAAATAGCCTAACCTAAATGGCACTCAATCAAATAAAAAAAGCGATGTCATTTTAACAAACAACATACCCTAAAAACAGCACAGGTCAAAGTAAAATGGACAATATGGAATGGACAATGACAACTGTTGTCCTTGAGTTTCACCCCATTGTCACGATCAGTGTGGTTTCCTGTTTGTATCCATACATTCTTGACAAGCTGATCATAACGAAAAATACAATTATTCTGCATTTCTCGCTATGTAAACACATAGCGAATAGGCTCACTATAACTCCTTATAACGTTTGGTAGCAGATATTCAGAGCTTAAATAGCCAAATTGATTTGTCACAGGAATCAGGACTAATAAAGCCGATGTAATGGCCTGTTTTACAAACGCTGAGCCTATACCACATGGATGGGCATTCATAAAATTTTAATTGTCCAGGCTGGACCAGCCTTGATTTGGCCCAAACAGATGTCTACAAATTACTTATTTTCAACTTGCATTCAGAACCAAACATTTGCCTGATTTAAACATCCGGAAAATACATCTTTTCAACGTCAGGAAAATGCGTTTTTCAACATCCGGAAAATAAGTATTTTTAACATTCATTCAGAACCCAAAACGAACCTGATTCCAACATCCGGAAAATACTTATTTTTCAACGTCCGAAAAAGATGCCTTTTCAACGTCCTGGAAAATATGTATTTTAAACATACAGAAAATATATTTTCACCTTTCATTTTGCTTAAAGGGACTATTCCAGGTTTCGGGCAACATTGGTCTGGCAGAACGGCAAGAACCGGCCCTGATAAGTGCTATAGTGAAAATTGATAGTAAAATATAGTTCCATTCCAATGTTTTTTATATATTTCTGCGCAGTGACACCCCTCATTTTCTTTTACAAAATCAGGTCACTGGTAAGAAAACAAATAAGATAGTGGTCCTTGCACATTCACTTTACCAAAGACTGATCTGAGGATTGGATGAGCAAGTTGTATAGTGTGATCAATAATTATTTCAATGTGCCTATGTCTCATTAGGTAGAAACACCGCTCCCCAATGTGAGTGAAGTTGGCTTCTTACTGGAGCAGGCTGGAGTGGGACTGGGCAGAGAGGAGACACTGAGGGTTTTCCTGGCACTCAAGCAGTTGGTAAATTCCCAACCACTTGCACGCTGCCGACTCTGGGGTAAAATCCTGGGCACTGAGGGCAACTATCTTGTTGCTGAGGGTGAGTACAGAGATGAGGAGGAAGGGATTAATGAGGAAACAGCGGAAGACGCAGAAGGAGAACCTCGGGATGATGATGAGGAAGCTGAGGTGGTGGAAGTTGTGAGTTACTGAAAAAACCTGTCTATGTTGCTTTCATATTACGTTTCTTCTTATATGAAAAATGTATAATGACTTTGCTTTTTAGATTGATACACTCCCAAGATCCACTTTCAAGCCGCCACCTGTGGTGCCAAAGGAGTACAACCGCACAGGTGTGAACAAATTCACTTACTTTGTGTGCAGAGAGTCTGGCCTTCGCTGGATGAGGCTGCCCACTGTCACTCCTACCCAGATTACAGCTGCGCGCCACATCCGCAAATTCTTCACAGGGAGACTGGATGCCCCCATTGTCAGCTATCCTCCTTTCCCTGGCAATGAGGCTAACTATTTGCGAGCCCAAATTGCTCGCATCTCTGCCGGCACACAGGTCAGTCCCCTCGGGTTCTACCAGTTTGAAGAGGAGGAAGGTGAGGAGGAAGAGGAGGGAGCCCGGGACAGCTTTGAAGAGAATCCTGACTTTGAGGGTATTCCTGTTCCTGAAATGGCAGAATCTCTATCCACCTGGGTGCATCATGTCCAGCACATTCTCCAACAGGTAACTCTGACTCAAAAACATTCATTTTTTTCTGCATGATTTTGATCAGCCATTTTCAGGTATGCTCCAGACCATTTTTTTTTGCCCTGTAAATGATCATATGGCCTCTCATAGGGTCGCTGTGTGTGGGTGAACCTGGCTGAGAAGCCTGAGGATGACTTTGAGGAGGAAGCAGATGAAGAGGTGAAGGAGGAGGCTGATGAGCCTGAGCCAGAGGTGGGCCCACCCCTCCTCACACCACTCTCTGAGGATGCAGGTCAGTATATTCTAGTCTGTGTTGGCCTAGGATAAGGTGAAGAGACATTTTCACTCGATTCTGGTAGCATGCTGTCTGTTACAAAACATTTTATGTATTAAACCAATTTTGACTGTTTGCTTGTATGTGCATTTCAGAGATTACCACCACCCCTCCCTGGAGCTCCAAGATGTCCTCCACCCTCATCTCTCAGTTTGCTATTGCAGTGCTACGCTCCAACCTCTGGCCAGGGGCTTATGCTTATGCCAGTGGAAAGTAAGTTTGGGTTCTTTATTTTCTGAATGTTATTCAGGGAATGTTTTGTTATATGTTGTTGTAACTGTGGCATAGACAACATCCCCAATCAAATAAATGTTTTTGTTGTTTCCTAATTTAGGAAGTTTGAGAACATATACTTTGGCTGGGGCCTGAAATTTGCAGGGGAAGCCTACACCCCAACTTTTCCAACAATGCCCCAGCGAGAATACACCAGCGGGCCAGAGATTACAGAGGCCCTGGACCCCAGTCTGGAGGAAGAGCAGGCCCTGAAAGCAGCCATGGAGGAGCAGAAGGCTAACCAATATGAGACAGAGGGCCTGGGTGGAGATGAAGAGGAGGATGATGATTGAGGAAGACTTTGTAGGAAACAGACACTACATTAAAAAATTGAATGTTGACTAAAGCCATAATTTGTCAAGAAAGCACAAATTAAACAATTCGCAGAGCAATGTCCCGTGCCTCTTTTTTTTTTTTACAATCACAAAGCTGTTTTTGAAGATGAACTGAGAAAATTGTGCATTTAAGTCACATCTTTTTGTTGAATAATCTTTCTTGGACATCAGAGCGTAGTCAGATGTGTTGGCATGGCAGACTCCACTGTTTATTAATTTCAATATGAAGCAGACAATGAACTCATTACCTCAATGATAAGACCTGTCAGAATGTGTGGGGTGTTCCTTCAATAAGATATCTCTAACCATAAATGAGCATGACAGAAACTACAGAGAATAAGAAAAATACATAATTTTTAAAATTAATCTAATTCATATTTGATTAATCTGCCATCCCAGTGAATTAGGTTAAAATCCATTCTGTAGATCAAATGAGGCAGACAATTATATGGATAAAGAACTGCTTTTGTTTCACTGCAAACTTGTACATCCTTCAATCACAGTCATCTGTAGCTGTGTAATACAGCTGTTTGAGTAATACATTAATGTACAACATGTTACCTGTTATTAATCAAGCCAGAAGATAATTGAAAACCAAATGTTTAATCAAGCTGTGAAATAAATAAAAACATGGGATAATACAGGTTAATCCATGGAATCATCCTAGTTCTGCAAATAGCACTGAGGTAATCCAGCTTCCTGCGGAAGAATTAAGAGATCTCCTTTGGAATGACAACAAAAATAGTATCTACAGTATAATAATTAAACAAAATTCTAAATATTCACAGTGATGATAATAATGATTAAAAGAGGAATGGCTGCTAGTAGACCCACTGAAATAATTATACTCAGAGTTAAAAACACGTGTTCCATCTCTTCCAAAGTCTTAATTCAATATAAGATAGCAACTAACACGTTTGGTTGATGAGACTTTGTTACTGGGTAACACAACAGCAGCATAATTGAGCAATGACCAATATATTTCAAAGTAGAAGCCTCAATGACAAACACTATTTTTAATGAACTAACCAATTTAAGACATATACTGTATGTTCTAGTAGAATATACTGTTGCCTCTGGAAATGTCCAGGTCAGAAATGACCTAAAACCATTAACACTTAACACAGTTGTGTGGAGGTACTATTACAGAAAACAACACAACATAAATAAACTACAAAGTTATTATCCACCTCATTTGATGGGCTAGCTAGTACAGTAGGCTACACCTGTATCTACCTGGTGCTATTCTACACAGGTTTTAGCCAGTAGTTTTTTTGGGGTCTGGGCCAGGACCCATATTGCTTGACAACACGTCACACAGATTGATAAATGGATAGACAGTTATGAAACACTAAAGGGTTTAATGCCTGGTGATTAAAGGATGAAACCACTCGGAGAGAAAAATGTAAGATTGGTAAGTTATTCAGGAATGTGATGTGATAAAGTTCCAGGAGTAGTGAGGGAGATGATGATGATTAGTAGAGGGGAGGGGATTAGCGAAGGTCGCTCTCGTCATCCTGTATTTGTTTCTTTATCCTAAGTAACATAGTAGTGTTCCACTGATCCAATCTTGAGATGGAGTCAAAGTCCTTCACCTGTTAAGAGAAGTAGAAATGGTTTAATAGACAAACATAAATCAGTTATCATGGGAATGGCAAGTATAAGAAAAACCTACTGCATCAGTGAATGCGTCAACATCCTGCTCCTCATATGCATCTAGAAGTTTCTGTTAAAATAAGCATACGACATGTATTGTAGACAATACAACACTCAGGAAATGCCATGTTTTATTTTAGGTTTCTACTAATAACCATAAATGTTATATTCAGTATCCACTCAGATAAAAAGCAATTTAAAGAGCTGTTTAACTTTGAAACACAATAGACTTACCTTAACCAGTTTGCACTCTCTAGCGTCTGAGAAGGCTGGAAACATATCCTCATATCTCTGTACAGACAGCTGTTGGTAGAAAAGAGATATGAACAGGGTCAAAACTAGTACATAGAGGCTGTGTGATGTAGGTATACAGAAATAAAAAGCTCACCCTTGCATTAAGCATGTCCACACAGAAGTGACAAAGAGCTGCTTTGAAGAAGTGGTCTTTAGCGCCATACTTCAACAGGACGCTGTCCATTGCATATGTTCCGATCTAGGAATTACACAAAACAAACTTATAATGAGGTAATTGGGAAAGCCCACTAAGTTAATTGGTGACTTAAATCACCATAATATACAGTGCATTCGGAAAGTATTCCGACCCCTTGACTTTTTCCACATTTTGTTACGTTACAGCCTTTGCATTTTACGGGCTCCTAACCAAAATGGGCTATTTTTGTATTTTCACATTGTTTGTAACTCATTTTGTACATAATGTTGATGCTGCCATCTATTATGACCGAAAAGAGCTTCTAGTCATCAGAACAGCGATTACTCACCTCGAACTGGACAAAGATAATTTTCTTGTCAAGACAAGGCTCAAATTCCCATCATCAGCGTGAAGAAAAGATAGAGGAAAGGGGGGAGGAGGGCAGGGTGCCTTGTAAGAATTCACAGACGAGTGGTTAAACCACCACTTCCCTCCGTATTATTGGCCAATGCGCCATCATTGGAAAACAAACTGGGCGATCTACAATTAAGACTATCCTACCAACCGGACATTACATAAAAGTAAAATATGAAGTTTCACCGAGACGTGGCTGAACGACAACATCGTCAGGACAGAGCTTATACACTACCGGTCAAAAGTTTTACAACACCTACTCATTCATGTTTTTTTTAATGTTAATTTTTTTTACTATTTTCTACAAATGTGGAATAGTTGTGAAGACATCAAAACTATGAAATCATGTAGTAACCAAAAATAAGTGTTAAATAAATTAAAATATATTTTATATTTGAGATTCTTCAAATAGCCACCCTTACACACTCTTGGCATTCTCTCAACAAGCTTCACCTAGAATACTTTTCCAACAGTTTTGGAGTTCCCACAAATGCTGAGCACTTGTTGGCTGCTTTTCCTTAACTCTGCAGTCCGACTCATTCCAAAGCATCTCAATTTGGTTGAGGTCAGGGAATTGTGGAGGCCAGGTCATCTGATGCAGCACTCCATCACTCTCCTTCTTGGTAAAATAGCCCTTACACAGCCTGGAGGTGAGTTGGGTCATTGTCTTGTTGAAAAATTAATGATAGTACCACTAAGCCCAAACCGGATGGCGTGTCGCTGCAGAATGATGTGGTAGCCATGCTGGTTAAGCGTGCCTTGAATTCTAAATAAATCACAGACCGTGTCACCAGCAAAGCACCCCCACACCATAACACCACCTCCTTCTCCATGCTTAAGGGTGGGAACCACACATGCAGAGATCATTCGTTCACCCACACCGTCTCACAAAGACACAGCGGTTGGAACCAAAAATCTCCAATTTGGACTCTAGACCAAAAGGACAAATTCCCACCAGTCTAAATGTCCATTGCTCGTAATACTTGGCCCAAGCAAGTCTTTCCTTCTTATTGGCGTCTTTTAGTAGTGGTTTCTTTGCAGTAATTCGACCATGAAGGCCTAATTCACACAGTCTCCTATGAATAGTTGATGTTGAGCTGTGTCTGTTACTTGAACTCTGAAGCATTTATTTGGGCTGCAATTTCTGAGGCTGGTAACTCCAACGAACTTATCCTCTGCAGCAGAGGTAACTCTGGGTCTTCCATTCCTGTGGCTGTCCTCATGAGAGCCAGTTTCATCATAGCGCTTGATAGTTTTTGCGACTGCACTTGAAGAAACTTTCAAAGGAATGATGGCCTGTCATTTCTCTTTGCTTATTTGAGCTGTTCTTGCCATAATATGGACCTGGTATTTTACCAAATAGGGCTATCTTCTGTATACCACCCCTACCTTGTCACAACACAACTGATTGACTCAGACTCATTTAAGAAGGCACACCTGTTAATTGAAATGCATTCCAGGTGGCTACCTCATGAAGCTGGTTGAGAGAAATGCCAAGAGTGTGCAAAGCTGTCATCAAGGCAAAGGGTGGCTATTTAAAGAATATCAAAATGATTTGATTAACACTTTTTTTGGTTACAACATGATTCCATGTGTTATTTCATATTTTTGATGTCGTCACAATTATTCTACAATGTAGAAAATATTCAAATAAAGAAAATCCCTTAAATGAAAAATACCTCATGATAAGTTGTAGACCACACCATCTACCAAGAGAGTTATTATCTATATTATTCGTAGCCATCTTAACCACCACAAACCGATGGTGGCACTAAGACCGCACTCAACGAGCTGTATAAGGCAATAAGCAAACGAGAAAATGCTCATCCAGAAGTGGCACTCCTAGCGGCCGGGGCCTTTAATGCAGGAAACTTAAATCTGTTTTACCTAATTTCTACCAGCATGTCACATGTGCAGCCAGAGGGAGAAAACTCCTTTACTCCACAAATAGACACATACAAAGCTCTCCCTTGCCCTCCATTTGGCAAATCTGACCATAATCCTATCCTCCTGATTCCTGCTTACGAGCAAAAACTAAAGCAGGAATTACCAGTGACTCACTCAAAAATGGAAGTGGTCAGATGATGCGGATTCTACGCTACAGGACTGTTTTGCTAGCACAGACTGGAATATGTTCCAGGATTCATCCAATGGCATTGAGGAATATACCACCTCAGTCACCGGCTTCGTCAATAAGTGCATCGACATCGTCCACACAGTGACTGTACTACATACATGTCCCAACCAGAAGCAATGGATTACAGACAACATCCGCACCGAGCTGAAGGCTAGAGCTGCGGCTTTCAAGGACGCTTATAATCCGGACGCTTATAAAGAAATCCCAAAATACCCTCAGACGAACCATCAAACAGACAAAGTGTCAACACAGGACTAAGATTGAATCCTACTACAATGGCTCTGACGCTCATCGGATGTGGCAGGGCTTGAAAAATATTACAGACTACAAAGGGAAACCCAGCAGCGAGCTGCTCAGTGCTGCGAGCCTACCAGACAAGCCAAATGCCTTCTTTTGCTCACTTCGAGGCAAGCAACACTGAGGCATGCATGAGAGCACCAGATGTTCCAGAAGACTGTGTAATCACGCTCTCCGTGGCCAATGTGAGTAAGACCTTTAAACAGGTCATCATTCACAAAGCCGAGGACCAGATGGATTACCAGGATGTGTACTCAAAGCATGCGTGGACCAACTGGCAAGTTTCCTCACTGACATTTTAAACCTCTCCCTGTCTAAGTCTGTAATACCTACATGTTTCAAACAGACCACCATAAACCCTGTACCCAAGAAAGCGAAGGTAACCTGCTTAAATTATTACTGCCAGTAGCACTCAAGTCGGTAGCCATGAAGTGCTTTGAAAGGCTGGTCATGGCTCACATCAACACCATCATGCTGGAAACACTAGACCCACTCCAATTCGCATACTGCCCTAACAGATCCACAGATGATGCTATCTCTATTGCACTTCACACTGCCCTTTCCCACCTGCACAAAAGGAACACCCATGTGAGAATGCTTTTCATTGACTACAGCTCAACACCATTGTGCCCACAAAGATAGATCATCATTAAGCAAAGGACCCTGGGACTAAGCACCTCCTCTGCAACTGGATCCTGGACTTCCTGATGGGCTGCCCCCAGGTGGTAAGGGTAGGCAACAACACATCTGCCACACTAATCCTCAACAATGGGGCCCCTCAGGGGTGGGTGCTTAGTCCCCTCCTGTACGCCCTGTTCACCCACGACTGTGTGGCCAAGCACGACTCCAACACCATCATTAAGTTTGCTGACAACACAACAGTGGTAGGCCTGATCACCGACAATGATGAGACAGCCTATAGGGAGGAAGTCAGACCTAGCAGTCTGGTGCCAGGACAACAACCTCTCCCTCAATGTGAGCAAGATAAAGGAGCTGAACGTGGAAAAGGAGGGCCGAACAAGCCCCCATTAACATCGACAGGGCTGAAGTGGAGCGGGTCGAGAATTTCAAGTTCCTTAAGAGAATTTCCTTAGTGTCCACATCACCAATGAACTATCATGGTCCAAACACACCAAGACAGTCGTGAAGAGGGCACGACAACACCTTTTCTCCCTCAGGAGACTGAAAAGATTTGGCATGGGTTCCCAGATCCTCAAAAAGTTCTACAGCTGCACCATCGAGAGCATCCTGTCCATTTCTATCACCGCCTGTATGGCAACTGCTCGGCATCTGACCGTAAGGCGCTAGAGGGTAGTAGGTACAGCCCAGTAAATCATTGGGGCCAAGATTCCTGACATCCAGGACCTATATACTAGGCGGTGTCAGAGGAAGGCCCAAAATATTGTCAAAGACTCCAGTCACCAGTCAGACTCTTCTCTCTGCTACCGGAGAGCCAAGTCAAGGACCAAAAGGCTCCTTAACAGCTTCTACCCCCAAGCCATAAGACTGCTGAACAATTCAATCAAATGGCCACCCAGACTATTTACATTGAGACCCCCCCTCTTTGTTTTTACACTGCTGCTACTCACTGTTTATTATCTATGCATAGTCACTTTACAAATTACCTCAACTAAATTGTACCCCCGCATATAGCCTCAATATTGTTATGTAATTTTCTTGTGCTACTTTATTTTTTTATTTATTTAAAAAAATTCACTTTAGTTTATTTAGTAAATATTTTCTTAACTCTATTTCTTGAACTGCATTGTTGGTTAAGGGCTTGTAAGTAAGCATTTCACGGTAAGGTTGTTTTCACCGCATATAACAAATACAATTTGATTTGATCTTGTTTCTCATGGTGAGTGTCCTTTAGGTGCCTTTTGGCAAACTCCAAGCGGACTGTCATGTGCCTTTTACTGAGGAGTGGTTTCCATCTGGCCACTACCATAAAAGGTGGAGTAGTGCAGAGATGGTTGTCCTTCTGGAAGGTTCTCCCATCTCCACAGAGGAACTCTGGAGCTCTGTCAGACCAAGACCATTCTCCCACAATTGCTCAGTTTTCCCGGGCGGCCAGCTCTAGGGAGATTCCTGGTGGTTACAAACTTCTTCCATTTAAGAATGATGGGAGCCACTGTGTTCTTGGGGGCCTTCAATACTGCAGAAATATTTTGCTACCCTTCTCCAGATCTGTGCCACGACACAATCCTCTCTCAGAGCTCTACAGACAAATCCTTTGACCTCATGACGGTCTTTGCTCTGACATGCAATGTTAACTGTGGGACTTTACATAGACAGGTGTGTGCCTTTCCAAATCATGACCAATCAATTGAATTTACCACAGGTGGACTCCATTCAGGTTGTTGAAACATCTCAAGGATGATCAATGGAAACAGGATGCACCCGAGCTCAATTTCAAGTCTCATAGCAAAGGGTCTGAATACTTATGTAAATAAAGTATTTCTAAAAACCTGTTTTCACTTTGTTATTATGGGGTATGGTGTGTAGATTGATGAGGGGGAAAAACAATTCAATACGTTTTCAGATAAGTCTGTAACGTAACAAAATGTGGGAAAAAAAGTCAAGGGGTCTGAATACTTTCTGAATGCAATGTACATGAGTTAATACACACCTGTTCATAAATGTCAATGGCTTTCTGGTACTGTTCCAGTTGGGCAGTGTAGGTGGCAACTTTCAGAAGGCATTTATTTGCAGCACTACAATTAGATTGGCAAGTAAATCATCAGTTCAAAAGACATTTACACAACACCAAGAGAAAGGTATGAAAATTGGGATGGAATACACCAGTAAATCCCATAAGGGATTATGCAAGAAGGTTAAAATACCTCTTTGACTCTTCCCCTTTGTAGTAATCTGCTGCCTGTTCATAGTGACAAATGGCCTGTGGATAAAAAAATATATTTAAAAAAAATCACATTTACTTTCCCTGGCCTCTCAATGATATCAAAGGCTAAAATATGTGCGAAAGATCTATGAAAACAGTACATCCAGGCTATATCACAACCGGCCGTGACTGGGAGTCCCATAGGTCAGCGCACAATTGGCCTAGTGTCATCCAGGTTTGGCCGGTGTGGGCTGTCATTGAAAATAAGAATTTGTTCTTAACTGACTTGTCTAGTTAAATAAAGGTTAAATACATTTAAAAAAATATATATAAAATACATTACAGGCTATTAGGCTCTTATGAGTGACTGGCCTTATCAACATCTAATAGCTCACTCTCGTAGATCTCAGCAATAGATATGTGGTGTTTGGCTGCGATGGTGAAACGGCCCTGCAGACAAGAAGAAGTGAAATAATAATCAACACACCATACAACTAGTGCTCCTGAACACTAGGCACAATTGTCTATCATTGAGCAGGCTTGAGATGTACTTCTTTATTATTACACTGTGTAGTGAGTGCAGAAATACTCCTAGCTTCTCACCATGTCTGTGTAAATTTCAATGGCTTGGTTCAGGCAGTTGATGGCTTCTGTGGAGATAAAAAGTACATTCAATTAGAAACCCAGTTACATTATAATAGGGCATATACAGTGGCATACATTTTTCAACCCTTGAGAATAGAATAACATTTATGCATGTCTGTCCCATAACCCCAATAATCTTGATAATGCAACAGTAATCTTTTTCAGGGTGTAAAGTAAAACGGGATGTACCCTGTGGGTCTGCTTTTTTGAAAGCATTGCCTGCATCAAGGAAATTGATGGCTCCATCAAGTTTGTTGTCCATCTGCAGATGAAGGTGTGCTGCTTGAGAGAATGCATTGCCAGCAGCTGGAACAAAATATGAACCAAGATATTATGTTGGTTACACCCCACACCCCTTGCAGTTCTAAATGTCCACTATTCAATTCTAACCAAATCTTACCACTCCAATTCTTGGCCATTTTGAACATGTTTGCTGCCCTCACATATATGTCACAGGCTTCCTCATACTTGCGGGATGAACCTCTGGAGAAAGAGACAGAAAATGTTATTTAGACCTTATACTACATATCACTATTAAAACATGTTGGTCATGACAATGAAGGAACAAGACAAAAAAAGGTGTTCCGGATATTTTTTCCCATCCAATTGGAGACAGATTTTTATGCAACTATTCAAAAATCCGTTTAAAAACAATATGCCCATTTTCCCAACAGAGATGTTCCCATCAAATTGACTTGTTGCGTATACAAGTCTGTGCGTGATGAAGTAGTGCACATAAAATATATTTTGCAGTTAAATTCCCATGTACTGAATAAAAAATACAAGTTAAATGGGTTTGCAAACAATATTGCGATATATAGCGAGTGTGCCAACTCTGGTATTGGCACGTGTTTCTAACCAACAGCACTGTTGGCTAGAGTGCACATGTAGCCTACATGATATTATTATTATGGACAAAAGAGCGAGACTATTTCTGTTTGTCAAATGGCAGCCAAACATCGATTATAGCGTCACCAGAATAAGACCATCGATAGCGCTGTGGGATAGAGCGCATTTGCCAATAGCAGACTATATAAAGCAACAAAAAAATGTGTGATATATCCATCAGTAGAGTGGAAAATGCGATGGAAACCCATTTAACGTGTATGTTTTATTCCGTACATGGGAAATTAACTGCAAAATGTATTTTATTTGCACTACGTCATCGCGCACAGTATTTTATCTGCAACAAGTCCAATTTAATGGAAACATCTCTGTTGGAAAATGCACAGTTTTTAACGCAGATTTTTCAATAGTAGCATGAAAATCTGTTGCCAATTGGATGTTAACAAAGTTTATGATTAAGAAAGCGGCAAATTATGGGATATTCTCGATATTTTAACTTTCCTTACAATCAATCTCAAATCCTTTTTTGAGATTGATTGTAAGGAAAGGAATGTAAGGAATGTTTTGATGCTAATTTCCTCGTTTGATTAAAAAAACTAGAGAAATATATAGGAAATAAAAAAAATCATAATAATATATACGTAGACTATTAAGTATGGAATAAAGATAATTCAAAAAGAGAGAGAAAAAAAAGAAAGAGATGATGCTAAACTACTAACTCATGAAACAGAAAAGGAACAGAGATGTGTTGTTGTTGTCATCTTGTTTTAAAACATTTTGGGGGAGGCAAAAATGAGTTGGCTAAACCAGCAAAGTGACATGACAACACTGTCAGTAGACCACAGTTGAATAGGGAATCTGAGTAGACTGTGGCTAAACATTTGGTGTTAGTTAGTTAACGTTATCGTCACTGTACATAACGTTATTATTTTAGTAATTTTTATTGTGTTTCGCAGCTACATACTTTCTTGTTAAAATACATGTATGGGATCTGGAACAAGTAGCGAACGTTAGCTAATACAAAACAAACACGCTAACGATAGCTACTAAAGGTTGGCTAGGCCAGTTTGAGCTTACCCGAACAACGTCCCAAATCCTCGTGAGGATTTCATCTTTTTATCAGCCTCGGCCATGAGAGTCAAAGCCTCCTTCTCTTTCCCGGAATTATCCATCTTTTTAAAACAAATTATTATTCGTGATCTCTGAAAATCGTACGTGGTGTCCACTGCAGAAAACAGTAAACTCAGTCAAATGTATTTATGTTTAACTACGCGTCACGTCACACTGAAACCGGAAGTGTAAAATCAGGTGATCAGTAATAAAAACACATGGTGGTATGGTACTTTTGTGAGACATTTTAGCAATGGTTATCTATATAATTGACCATTACTACTAACAATGGAAGGCTATAAACCACTCAAAGGAAGTTTATATGGAAGTTTTGGCTTTAAATTGGATGCGAAAGGAATCTTAACAGACAAAAGCATAGTTTACTGTTTCCATTGCGAACAGAGCTTTTCCTACCACCGCAGCAAAACAAGCTTGCAATACCATTTGCGAAAAAAACATCCTCTTGTCACTAAAGCTACACCTAGTGAAGATGTAGAGTCCGACTCGGAAATCACAGGTATTTTTGCATGATCATATGCATTCATTTGGTCGAAATTGTATTTGGTTATTTGAATGTTTCTCTTTTAACTCAGCGCATGCACTTTTGACTATAACCCAAAGTGTTTGATCAGTTCCCGTTCAAAGGTCTCTAGTTTGATAGAGATGGCCTTATTTTGAATCTACGGGCGCTGTAATTTTATTTAGGTATTCAGATGGAGTTCCGATATTTGTGATACATTTAAAAAAAGAAAATGTATATAATAATCACATTTTTCTGGACTCGAGATAATTAGTAGTTGGATATAGTCGTTCATCTCAGGTGAAATATACCATTATCAAAGATCAATGGACCCTAGTCTGAACTGACAGACAGGGCAGGTGCAAAGGGACCTCTAACTCTTTGGTGGAGAAAATATTTCTGTCAGGAGAACATCTTGAGATCCTTAGTCACGTTTTGAGATAGAAAAGGAAATCAATATGCATGATACATTATGGTGTATCATACAATTAGTGCATGTTTTCTGTGCCCTTTTTAATTAGTTGTTATTGCCAAAGTAGTTAAATGGCAATTAGTCACACATTGACCTAACATTGAACAAATGTGTATTTATCTTGCATTCCAGTGATCTCTGACAACTCTAACATGGATTTCCGAGGGTACCCGTTGTCCAGCAGTCTGGGACCAAATTTGAGGAGAAGGGGGGATCGGGGACCACCAGGACTGGTTCTGGATAGACGCAAGTCTACAGTTTGGAATTACTATATCCAGCTTAATGAGATGTATGTTGAGTGTAATATATGCAAGAGACAGTTGTCTTTTCACAACCGCACTACGACTATGAGGGAGCACCTTGTCCGCAAACATAATATACGTGACAATGGTCCACCTGTACTCCATAACACAGTGGTGGCCTTGGCCCCGATTCCAGCTACATCACTTCAGCCAATGGCCCAGCCCAGATTCCCCTGCAACATCTCCACTACATCTACTACTGCCAACACATTCATGTTCCAGCCAGATTTGCATGTAGTTGTAAAAGAGGAGCAGCAGGATGCTGACTTATCTCCTGAACAAGGGACGGCCAAACGTTCACGAATCACATGTGCTCCCCCAGATGTAGCAGGCGGTGCCAATGCAAACCCTGTCTGCAGCCGAGATTTGGAACCGTCAAATTCAAATACTGGATTACTATACAGTGAGAACAACCACTTTGGTGATAGCAGTCGCAGTGGCACTTGTATCAAGGAATCCAATGATAAGCGAACTGGGTTCCTGACTGACCTAATATTAGAAGTGGTGTACAGGGACTTGCAGCCACTGTCTGTGGTGGAGGAGAGGGGATTTCGTCTTCTATTGAGCTGCTTAGAACCACAGTACCCAGTGCCATCTCCCTCTCAGCTCGGCAGCATTATTTGGCATCGCTATGATGTGCTTAAACTGCAACTGCAGCAGTGTCTTCAGTCTGGCCTGGCACCACGTGGCATATCACTTTGCACTGAATACTGGAGGTCAGCAGCAGGTTGTGAGGTGGGAGCAAGCGGCCGGGTGTTCTTAACTGTAAGTGCACATTTTATTGACAAAGACTGGCGCTTGGCCCGTTGTGTGCTGCAGACCCGTCCCATGACCGTTATCAGAGAGAGGGCTTGTGGAAGTGGGTTCACTCAATTTGGTGACACCCTAAAGGCAGTTCTCTCTGACTTCCATCTCCCCCAGAGCTCTGTTTTCTGTGTTGTGCACGATACTCCCAAGACCTCAAAGGCCAGAGGGACTGCGAATATGGGACTTCAGAAAGAAAATAAAATTGCTGGACCAGGCCAATCACCTCAGGATCTCCCAGAGAGCTGGGTAGCATTACACTGTGCAGGGGAAGCCCTCAAGCTCTGCATCCAGGAAGGACTATGGATGGAACCTGTCAGACAGGCTCTTTCTGAGGCCCGCAGGATTATTTCACATTTCCAGCATGACACACCTGCTGCTGCTGCTCTGATCCACAAAGCAGAAGCTGCTAATAAAGCCGGTGCTTGTCTGGCGCTGGATGACCCAGGGCACTGGGCAACTACTATCGACATGTGTGAAAGTCTGCTAGGGCTGAAATGGGTGGTGAGCTCCGTTCTAGAGGAGCAGAAAGCTGCTCCAAACTTAGTGGACCACCAGTGGCGTCTTCTCCAGGAGCTGGTGCCAGTTCTTAAGACCATGCGCATCGCTGCCTCCTTTTTGAGTGAGGACATAAATGTGTCCATCTCCGCCCTTATGCCGTGCCTGCATGGTGTATTCCGTGTCCTAAGGCAACACATCGCAGAGAGTAGCTGCCCTGTGGCTCGAGGAGTCATGGAGACCGTGCAGTCAGGAATGGAGCGACAGTGGAGACTGGGTGAAGAGGAGGCCTTACTGGACAGCCCTGCCGTCCTCTCCTCATTCCTGGACCCGAGGTTTAAGGAGCTGCGCTTCCTTAGCCCACATGCACGTAGTAAGCTGCACGACAAGGTTAAAGAACTGTTATCTGCTCAAGTGCAAATGAAGGCAGAGGAAATAAGCAGAGAGCGTGATAAAGGCGGTGATGATGAGAAGGGCGAAGAGGGAAGGGAAAGGGGAGTGACTAATATGAGATTGATGAACTCTCAGTCAACAATCGTTCATCTGCAGCCCCCTTCTAATAATCAAGTGAGCCCAGTGGCCAAAACCATGTACGACATACTGCTAGGAGAGGATCCCACTGAGCGAATGCCTGAGATCCACCAACAGCTGGAGAACTACATTGCAGAGCCTTTGTGCAAACGTAGCCTGTCACCTCTCCACTGGTGGCACTCTAAGGAGCATCGCTTCCCTGCCGTGGCCAGACTTGCCCGTACATTTCTGGCTATTCCTACTACGGCTGTGGCTGCAGACAGAGCTTTTGCTCCTAGAGAGACTACTGTTGCTCAACGCAGGGCCATTCTGGGGCCCCAGCATTTGGATCATATTCTTTTCCTTCACCAGAACAGTGACTATGTGGAGAAACTGATGGGAGGGTCTACGGTGCATGGAGAACGGGGCAGTGACAAGAATGGAGCCAAGAAGACAAGAGAGACTCTGTATCAGTCTTTAGTGTCCTATGAGAGCAAGACTTGGGTGGGAGGGGAGGAGTTGTGAGCTTGTAGTCAGTATCATAGTAAGAACAGAGTTGTGGATATGCACACTCAACATAGGCCTGAGAGAAAATATCCATCCATTCCTGCTTAAGATTTAGCTGATTTCAACTCATCTAGGTAAAAAGTTGAAGAATCAATGACAAGGCAAACAAATAATGCAGCTATTGGGCTCAAAGCCACACTTGTCTGTTTTTACATGTAAAAAAAGTGTCTGGCCTACTAGCGTCTTGCCCACATATCTACATGTGAGCTGTGAATTTTCATCATAAGTCGTCGTAAAGTGCTTTCAATGTGTACCATACCAAATAATATGTATCCTATATGTAAAGTTGTGAGGAGTTGTTGCACTTTGTCCTTGGTTTGCATGAAGTAAAAACACAGGTTCAGCAGCGAAGTTTGTACAATAATTGCAGCATGATGTTCATTTAGAAGTAAGAAATGTCTCGAACACTATCCGTAAAGAACTGTTGCATTAAAGGAATGGTTCAAGAACATTCAAACAATTTTCAAACAAACAAAAGTATTTAAATAACATTTATTTTAAAACAACACCTGAGTGAGACAAATGTAACTTTCATCAACACTCACACAATAGAGGAAATACCACTTAGTTAAAGCCCAGTACACTTCCTGAACTGCAAAAATATAAACGCAACACGTAAAGTGTTGGTCCCATGTTTCATGAGCAGAAAAAAAAATCCCAGAAATGTTCCATATGCACAAAAAGCTTATTTCTTTCAAATTTTGTGTACAAATTTGTTTACATCCCTGTTAGTGAGCATTTCTCCTTTGCCAAGATAATCCATCCAACAGACAGGTGTGGCGTATCAAGAAGCTGATTAAACAACATGATCATTACACAGGTGTACTCTAAAAGGTGCAGTTTTGTCAAACAACATAATGCCACAGATGTCTCAAGTTTTGAGGGAGCGTGCAATTGCCATGCTGACTGCAGGAATGTCTACCAGAGCTGTTGCCAGAGAATTGAATGTTCATTTCTTTACCATGAGCTGCCTCAAGTCTTTTTACAGAATTTGGCAGTGTGTCCAACCAGCCTCACAACCACGGACCACATGTATGGCGTTGTGTGGACGAGCAGTTTGCTGTTGTCAATGTTGTGAACAGAGTGCCCCATGGTGGCGGTGGGGTTATGGTATGGGCAGGCATAAGCTACGAACACAATTGCAATTTATCAATGGCAATTTTAATGCACAGAGATATGACTTCCCGAGGCTCCTTGTCGTGCCATTCTTCCGTTGCGATCACCTTCTGTTTCAGCATGATAATGCACGGCCCCATGCCGCAAGGATCTGTACACAATTCCCAGAAGCTGAACATTTCCCAGTTCTTCCATGGCCTGCATATTAACCAGACATGTCACTCATTGAGCATGTTACGACAGCGTGTTGCATATCCAACAACTTTGCACAGCCATTGAAGAGGAGTGGGACAACATTCCACGGGTCACAATCAACAGCCTGATCAACTCTATGCGAAGGAGATGTCACGCTTCTTGAGGCAAATGGTGATCACACCAGATACTGACTGGTTTTCTGATCCACGCCCCAACCTTAAATTATTTGTTATTTTTTTTAAGGTACAGATGCATATCTGCATTCCCAGTCATGTGAAATCCATAGATTAGGGCCTAATTTATTTATTTCAATAGACTGATTTCCTTATATGAACTGTAACTCTTTTAAATTCATGTTGCGTTTTTATATTTTTGTTCAGTATAATTTGAGTCCCGGATTTATGTTTTCTATGTTACGGCATAGTCTATGAGACCAGTCTGCCAAACTAACTGGCCTGACTGGCTGATGAATTGCATAGGCATACTATTAGTCTTCTGGTTTGGCACAAGGGCTGCCAACTTTAAAAAAATATTATTATTCCATTTTTTTACCCTTTTTTTTTCTTCCAATTCCGTGATTACGATCTTGTCTCATCGCTGCAACTCCCCAACGGGAGGGGGGAAGGTTGAGTCATGCGTCCTCCGAAACATGACCCGCCAAAACGCGTCTCTTAACACCCGCTCGCTTAACCCGGAAGCCAGCCGCACCAATGTGTCGGAGGAAACACTGTTCAACTGACAACCGGTGTCAGCTTGCAGGCACCCAGCCCACTATAAGAAGGCTCTAGAGCACGATGAGCCAAGTAAAGCCCCCCGGCCAAACCCTCTCATAACCCGGACGATACTGGGCCAATTGTGCACCTCCCTATGGGACTCCCGGTCACGGACAGTAATGACACAGCCTGGGATCGAACCCCAGGTTGTAATGACGCAGCAACACTGCGATTCAGTGCCTTAGACCTCTGCGCCATTCGGGAGGCCAGGGCTGACAATTTTTATTGGTACCATGTGTGTCTGAGCTTTTTTTACATTTTTATTATGTCAGAGCTTTTCTTATTCGCCTTCTCAGTAGAAAATTGCATTGTTTCACTCCTCCACCCAATCCCAATTGATATGTCTGTGTTAGGTGCACTTGAACAGCTGTGGTCAACACCCATCTCCACCCTCTGAGCATGTCCCTGAGGCAGCATAGGCTCAGGCAGCTCAGACCACTGTGTTCTATTCACAATTTACAGCTCATTCTTTGCAGTCACTACTTTTCACATTCTTCTACAGCAGAATAAGAGACTCACCAACACTTCAAGTACCTTTTTGTTCTATATTATTCCACCATCATGTCTAGTGGGGGGCTGAAGGACAGAAATTCTGAAACCCTGGAGGATGTCAACGCAGTCACAAAAGAGCTCAAGTATCTTTACTATAAGAGGCTGCTTCCCATAGAGAAGCAATATGACTTCCAACACTTTCATTCTCCCAGCTTTGAGGAAGCCGATTTTGACAACAAACCGATGGTGCTGGTGATGGGTCAATACTCGACAGGGAAGACTACTTTTATCAGGTGACTTAAATTATTTAATCTATTGTAAGGGCTCACGGGCCTATGGCACAGACAGTATTTGCCATACACCGTATAAAGAAAGACATTTGTATGTATATTGGTTATCTCTTTGTGTGTGATAAAGATATCTCCTTGAGCAAGACTTTCCAGGTAGCCGTGTTGGTCCAGAGCCCACGACAGACAGCTTCACTGCCATCATGCATGGGGAAGTAGAACAACTGATCCCAGGCAATGCTCTGTCAGTAGACCACAAAAAGCCCTTTCGCCACCTCAACTCTTTTGGAAATACCTTCCTGAACAGGTAAGAGGACATCAGGGCAAAGTTAGTGGCTGTTGGCAAAATAAATGTTTTAATTCAGGTGCAGGGATAGGAAATATAACCATTCCAACAAAGCAAATCAAGGAGTGGATGGAAAACTGAGAATAGGGAAAGGGGGGACATGAGAAATGAAAAAGTGAGCTGCATTAACTTTAGTGCTACCAAAGAGGACAAGCTTGGAAATGTTATTTAGAATTTCAATTTCAACACATTGCTTCTTCGGTGATGTTTGAAAAACATGCAAAGTTTGATGCAGACAGTCAAATTCTTGTTTTCTCTTTCCCCAAGATTCCAGTGTGCCCTGCTGCCAAATCAAGTCCTGGAGAGTATCAGCATTATTGACACACCAGGCATCTTATCTTCGGCTAAGAGGAGAATGAGTCGAGGTCAGATGCAAGAAAGATGCATTGAATGGGGGATGGAGAAGTCCTACTGTCCTAATATATTATCTCAAATCAATTGTTTGAATTGAAAAACTTTTCAGTAGTCCATGTATTCTGCGTATACCTTATCCTGCTGGAATTTTGACTTGTAAGACTAATATTGATTAAAAAACGCTAATAATAATTTGGAGAGTGCTTATATTTGTGTGTTTAATACACTTGTGAATTGGAAATGTTTTTGGGGGATATCCCAACTCTCCCTGAGACACCCTCGGTCCTCAGAGAGAGGGTGGGTCTTGATTTGAAGCAGAATGTAGGATGTCAAATTATTGTATGGGAGGACTGTGCAGATTATTTTGACTCTGTGGGGATATTAATCAAAGGGTGGAGCTGCTAACAGCCGCTCAATCAAATGAAATATTTTAGGTCCACTGGTATTATGCATGTTGACCTAATTCATAGTTATTCAATTTCAGTGTTCCACTTCTTTTAATGGATTTATACAACTTCTGTGCTATTCTTTCTTAATTTAGGATATGATTTCCCAGCAGTGCTGCGCTGGTTTGCAGAACGTGTGGACCACATCATCCTTCTGTTTGATGCACATAAACTGGAGTTCTCTGATGAGCTCACACGTGCCTTTGGGGCTCTGTGTGGCTATGAAGACAAGCTGCGTGTGGTACTGAATAAAGCAGACAGGGTTGACTCTCAACAGTTGATGCGAGTGTATGGTGCTCTCATGTGGTCACTGGGGAAGGTGTTTCAAACACCTGAAATACTCCGGGTTTACATCGTCTCCCTCTGGTCACAGCCACGTCTGTTGTCTGACCACTGTCAACTGCTGGAGCTTGAGGAACTGGATCTTTTGGCGGATATCCGGAACCTGCCTCGAAATGCTGCCGTACGGAAACTTAATGACCTAGTTAAGAGGGCACGCCTAGTTAGGGTGAGGCACGTTTATTGTCTATATTCATTTGATATAATTGTTTATAAATAAACATAAGTGTATACTTGGAGAGCATTTGCACAGGCATGAATCTATAAAAATGATGGACTCTTTTGAAACAAAGGTTAAGTGCTTCCCATCTTTGTCCTCCTCACTCTAGGCCCATGCACATATCATTAACCATCTCAAGCAGGAGATGCCCACACTTTTCTGCAAGGAGAGCAAGAAGCAGAACCTGATCTATAAGCTTCCTCTCATCTTCTCCAAGATTCAACAGCAACAGCGAGTACCAGCTGGTGACTTTCCTGACTGTGCCAAGATGCAGGTCTGCTACCCTCCCAATTTTGTTGCATGCATATTTGGTTGGATTACCTATTCCATTTACCAAGAACTCATAATTAGAGTCCTGTGTTTTGTGCAGTCATAATGTGACACAGTAATATTTTATCCTGTATTTTAAGCCATCCAGAAATAAGAATTACACAAAAAAATGTAAGCAATTGTCTGACAATGGCGCTGTACCAAAAGGGAAAAATGTAATGAAAAAGCTTAAAATAAAGGTTAAAATCCAGTCATGTCACATGATTGCACAAAACACAGGGCCCTACTCATAATGGTTATTGCTGATGTGTTTATTACAGGAAACAGAAAGCTCTCAGGATCAGTACAACTTCTAGAAAATCAGACTAGTTGATTATCACTTACTCAAAATCATGCTCGTATGACTTTCCTGCTTTTTTCTGTTCTCAGGAACGGCTAATGGGTCAAGATTTCACAAAGTTCAAGACACTCAAGCCCAGCCTAATGGCTTCCTTGGACAAGTTACTGTCCAATGACATTGCAAAGCTGATGCCTTTACTACATCAACAGGATCTGAAGAAGGCTTCCCTGCCAGGGATTCCGGATGGAACCTTCTTAGAACCTTCTTGGTCTCTCTTTGAGCAAGTTACAAAGAGTGGAGTAAGCAGGGAAATGCAGAATGATGAGTGGGTGGTGACAAAAGATAAACAAAAATATGATGAGATATTCTACAATCTCTGTCCAAATGAGGGCAAACTGAGCGGTACTAAGGCCAAGGAGTGGATGGTCAGCACCCACCTGCCAAACTCAGTACTTGGCCATATCTGGAGGCTTTCTGATGTGGACTGTGATGGCATGCTGGATGATGAGGAGTTTGCCCTAGCCATCCACCTCATTGAGGCCAAGCTGGAGGGCCATGGGCTCCCAGGAGAGCTGCCTGCCCACCTGGTGCCACCTTCGAAACGTTTGCATAAAGGATTAGCTGTTTAGCTTAGTCTGGCAGGTTGAACCTATGATGGGCTGGGCAAAGCAAAACTAGAGAACATCAAA
The DNA here is from genome assembly GCF_045791955.1 of Oncorhynchus clarkii lewisi. Taxonomy (NCBI): domain Eukaryota; kingdom Metazoa; phylum Chordata; class Actinopteri; order Salmoniformes; family Salmonidae; genus Oncorhynchus; species Oncorhynchus clarkii. The sequence continues at coordinate 31,190,569 of NC_092175.1, read as the reverse complement.
TAATGCAGTCAAAAACATTAACACTTTTGAATGAAGAGAAATAATTCAACAAAACATTTGTTCCTAGAAAAAATGACTGTACAGGATAGATTTCCAACAACTTGGTCATGTCAGGCCACCCACTGATTTTCCCTGGGAAACCACAATCCTGGCAGGATTTTTCTTCCAAATGATGTACAGTCTACAAACACTATGCATTTACATTGTGGATCCTGACACTGGTTCACTCCAATAGATCGCTGGATTGTGAATTGGACTCATTCTGTAATTTCTTGATTTGATTATATGTATATTTGTATTGCATTTTAAGAAATACAAATCACTACAAGGGAATTGCCAGTGACAACAATTTCACAGAAATGCAAGTATCTCAAATAAAATAATCAGAAAAAGGTCCAGGGTTACAATTGTATCAAACTATGATAGAGTTGTAAGAATACATTGTTTTGTCATTGACTAATTCTAGAGATTGTATGGGGACAGATTTCAAATATTTGTTTTTGTGTATGTAAAATGGACGAGAGAGAATTAAGAAATGAACAACTATTTCAGTAGCTTGTTTTCATTTGAATAAAATATTACATCTTTCATCGTAAATACATGGGTCTTATTAATGAGATAACACATGTAATTACTTAACTCGCGCCAAAATAACTTCACAGAGTCGCACTCATAAAACGTGTAGTTTCCCCTTTTTTTTAAATCACAAAACATGCTAATAAAAGTTATTACAATGGTATAGTTGGTGCAATAGTTAAGTTAATTTGTTTTACTTCATTTGAAATACAACATTTGTGAGGGAGCAACCAAGCTTTTTTCCATTCAATTTCAGTAATGTCTACATTCCAGAAGAATTTCCCCCAGAGAGAGAGATCTTGTTCTTGGAATGTAAATGTTCCCTTAATACATTTCTTATCCAGCTGGGGGCAACCATACAACATAAATTGTGCCTCTATCTTGACATGTTCTACAAAACACATTAGATTTAATGAATTGAGTAAATCCTGAAGGTATTGCTTTGCATGTAGAATTAAATTATTTAATGTAATGAGAAGTTATGTTGCTAAGAACATTCTATAAGAGAGTATATTCCCTTTATCAAATAAATCAAGCAAAAATATAATGGTTATTTCAAATCACTTAGGGAAGAATAAAGACTTGTTTTTAACTATCTTTGTTGAAGATTTTGTGGCGGGAGAAAATGTGGACATTACGCAGTTTCCAGGCTAAAAGGGCTTTGTTCTCTAAAGTCTAGTGGTCACGTGAACGCAACGATGACGTAGTTGAAAGGTCGAATTTCCCAACCAAACCATTTGATGCAAGCTTTTAGGGGTAGACAAAATGTACTGTTTTAGATATTTACTTATGTGAATAAATCTATGTATGAAAACGTTATGTATATGCATACAAATAATCAAGACTAGAACATGCACTTATTCTTGCCATACTTGTTTTCATGTGAAATATTTTGGTAATGCAAAAAACACATCTCTCCCCCTTGGTAAAGATGTGTTCTCTCCTGTGTGAACCGGGACCTCATGAAGATGATTCGTGGGTCGCTCCGCCTTATTTATTTCATAACAACGTCAAATATCAAGGAAATAGCCTTACACCGACAACCCTTTTGCAACTACTATCTCTCTCGGAGAAGGGCTGCTGGGATTTGCGATATGGGAGTCAAAGTTCATATCATCTACTGGTAGGTTGCTATTTTTACTACTGCTGACGGTACAGTTTATCCTCCATGCAATGGTTTATTTAGGTAACATTACCGCTTGGTTGCGTTTGCAAATTGCTAGATTGATTGTTAGGTAGGAGAAATCGTAGGCCTTCGCCCAAATTTGTGTGTTCTCTGAAAATGAGTTGCTGGAGCTATTTGCTAATAAAGTTGCATAGACATGGCACAGTGAAGTGAAAGCATGCTGTTTGTTTGACACAGTTGTTTGACACTAATCCTCTCTGTTTCTCATGCCTAGCGGTGGATGAGGGTACAGGCCCAAGGTACGTGTCCATTAAATGTGTATTAAAACATGTGCTAGTACAATTTGATAAAAAATGAATCTTTTGATTTAATCATTATTTCTACATCTGAGTGGTATGTATGCCTTAATTTTTAGTTCACCAGACTCAAGACACAGCTTGAGGATGAATTCCCAGGTGATCTTGAGATTGTGAGTCATTTTAAGTAGCCTAAAGAGCAGAAAATTGCAGATGGATGTTACCAGATGTTTGTTTCAAGTTACTATACTGACACCCCTCTTTCTGTCTCACGTCCTTTCTATCCACCATTCACTCACCAGACTGGTGAAAGCACACCTTCAACCTCTGGGTGGTTCGAGGTGGAGGTGAATGGCAAGTTGGTCCACTCAAAGAAGGTACCGTATCAAACAGTGGAACTTGTTTCTTCACCCAACAAAACATGTGTGCACAGTATGTATTTAAAAAAATATTGTATCAATCAAACATTTGCTTTCTGCAGGAGGGGTCAGGCTTTGTGGACAACGAGCAGAAAATGGCAACATTGGTTGATGCCATTGATAAGGTGTTGGGGAAATAAGATAGTGCTGATTATGGAGGTATGAACCACAGGAGGTTGGTGGCACCTTAATTGGGGAGGACGGGCTCATGGTAGTGGCTGGAGCGGAATAGGTGGAATGTTACAAAATAAATACATCTAACACATGGTTTCCACGATTGTTACACAATGTAATTTTGTATATTGCTTTGGCTTCTTTCTTGTACACTGTTACTGGTAGCAGCATACGTACATTTTCTTAATTTTATCGTTTTCTCTTTCCACAGTCTGATCTCTGTTTGTCATCTCCTTGACATTGCATAATGATGGTGGTGCTCCAATTGTCAAAGACATGGGTGCTGCTTGATGAAACCTGCTCTGCCAGGGAGGTGCCCTGCAGATTGCTTCAACTCCTACAGTGGCACTGCTTTTGTAAGATGGTGGGTGATACAAAGGGAGAATATACTGTTTATTTGTCATTGAAACATAACATTTCAATTGAGCTTCTTACATTGTTCCATTATTTTAACTTTTAGGCATGGTCAAGCTTTAAAACATTTAACATTGTATGTATCTTCCCAAATGTTGATGCGACTATGAAATGCAAGTTCTTAACTTATATTTTGTTTATATGTCCACTTTGTTCTCTTAGTTTGTCTGTATTTTAAAAAGGCCTGATGTTTTGATTAAACAAGGAAAGGAAGACACAACACCTCGACAATAGAAATGCATATTGCAATGTCCAGTAGACTAGTGAGTGACAGTGACACCCTTGGTAGACATGCCTCAAGGAAAGTTATAGAGCTGCACTGTCTGGTTCTTGAGTGTCTTTTCTATGACAGATAAATAGGATACATTTTCATCTTAAACAGCATCTATTTAGTGTAAAAACAAGACTGTTAACCATTTAGTGTTACATTCATTTGGGGGTTTTATACACATTTCTATAAACATTACAGTAGTTTTAATCTACATTCAAGATTGGTGTTACATGTATCTTCTCTTAAACTAGATCATGTTTAATGCATAATGAAAGTTGAAACTGATGTGATATCTGAGACAAGCATGTGAAACATGATCCCCTTGCCTGGGTATGGTAGATACCAGTAGGTTGTGCACTTGTTAGAGGAGTATACTAAGTGTATAAAACATTAAGGACACCTTCCTAATATTGACTCCAATGCTTCCCGCAGTTGTAGTAAGTTGGCTGAGTGTCATTCGGGTTTTGGGTGTGAGTGTGAAAAATTTAGCAACGTTTCAGTTCTTGACACAAACCGGTGCGCCTGGCACCTACTACCATACCCATTTCAAAGGCACTTCAATCTTTTGTCTTCCCCATTCACCCTCTGAATGGCACACACACAATCTGTCTCATGTCTTAAATTTGTATTTTTTTTTACAAGTCTCCTCCCCTTCATCTACACTGATTTTAAATGGATTTAACAAGTGACATCAATAAGGGATCATATCATTCACCTGGTTAGTCTTTGTCCTGGAAAGAGCAGGTGTCCTTAATGTTTTGTACACTCAGTGTATAATTGACCCTACCAAGATGGCACATGTCCAGACACATTCTCATTTTCACATGTCTATCCATCAACAAACTTCTGTGATATTTTATTATAAATGTGATTCTTCAAGGTCCTGTGATGTAATCTTCTATATCCAACCCCTCAATAAAAGTTAGGTTTTCATTAGTCATTCTGAATATTAGTTCAGGATACCAAAGTCAGTTAACATCTGTTTTCAAAAGGGTACATCACTACACCTTCAGAGTGAAGCTGGTAAAAGGCAGAAATTAGCATTTTGCAGATAGTGGCAGATGTAAGTGTACCTATGTGAAGGATTGCCATCTGGTTCATTCTCAACAGTAACAGCAGAGATACTGTATATAGTGATGAGATGGTCTCGTCTCCACCCCAACAATGGGAGTCGTTGTCCCAAAGGCAAGAAGGCAGTCGCTCTGCTTGACAGATAAGCAGAATCACTATTCCCACGTGGACAGATTTTGACGGGAGGGTACCCTCTCGCTTCGCCTCTTTCTCCCTGGTAACCGTCTCCAATTAAGGTAGAACAACCTATGCATTTGATGCATTAAAGCAGTGGTTCCCAACCAGGAATACTAGGACTTGAGTACTTGAGAAGACTCATGAGACCATAGGCTTACTGGTATAATGTACATGAGTGGGTACTTCAGGGGTACTCCGGGCAGAGCAAAATTAAATTGGTGGTACAGTCACCGAAAACATTTGGGAACCACTTCATTAAAGTGGCAATATGTGAATGCTACATACATTTGACTTTTAAATTCATTATATATATTGATTCTTGAAAAATAAATCAAACTAAGCCTCATGAGCTTAGTTCAACTGTCTGTCACTCCATCAGAACCCAAAACATAAGCTTGTTTTTCTCCATTGTAAACAATGTCATTCTAAAAAACACTATAGCTTCAAAACATTATTAAAACTATCATGTCCTTCATCTATAGCCCTGTCTATGAATTTGATAAGCCGTTTAGCCAAAAAGGTGGCAGGGAACCAATTTGTTTGAACTCCAGATTACCACTTTAACATACATTGAAAATATATTTAACAGCAAAGTTCAAGAAGAACATAAGCAATTTTATTTGTATTTATTTAACCAGGAAGGGCTCATTGAAATTTAGATAGGCAGCACCAAGTCATTACACAATTACAGACAGATAATCTAGTAAAGTAATCTACAGGTAATATAGTAAAAAACCATAGCATTCACAAGAGTATTACAAAATCATAAAACAGCCAATTAAAAATATTGACAGGTCGGAATCAACCTCAAAATCCTTCATCAATTATTTAAAAACGCCAATCAGGACAAGTTCTTCCAGTTTAAAAGTATTTTGTAAGGTGTTCCAAGCCGATGGCGCAGAGTACATAAAAGCCCTTTTACCAAATTCAGCTCGGACATTTGGAACAGTTAGCGGGATAAAGTCCAGCGAATGAAGAGAGTACCCACCACATTTCTGAACAATACAAATGTCCAAATAAAAATGGTAGTAAACCCAAAATGGCTTTGTAAATAAAAGTATACCAGTGACTGAGCCTACGAGTGACTAGAGAAGGCCAGCCAACCCTGGTATATAAAGTGCAGTGGTGAGAAAGGATTTTGCAGTATAAAATAAATCTCAATGCTCCATGGTAAAGGGTGTCAATTCATCTCGAAAACTGAGCGGAAGCTTTCATATAAAATATCCCCAGAGTCTAGTATAGGCATAAATGTAGCTGATACTAGCCTCCTGGCTTCAGAACAGGTAGATCTGTGGGTGCACTGACAATGTGACATTTGCAGTTCTGTGATATGTTAATACTGAACACGACACCTTGCTGGACAAGGGAGATATAGTGCCCTAGATACAAGAACGTGTCCAACTGTTTGCACACGATAGACACATGTACTTTCCCAGGGGTGAGTTCAGTTCGATTCCTTTGAGGTATGTTTGCTCCCTTTCTATGGTGTGACCTGATCGATATGGGCGTGACCCTTTTTTAAATCTCTAAACTCCTGTAGCACACCGTAACGCAATCGCCCTCTGGACCACCATAACCACAACGTTCTTCAACTGGTTGTTCAGTACAGTACCAACTCCATTGAATTAAACGTTGCACACCGTTATGTTGTACTAAACATACCCCAGGTGAGTCACTGACTGCTCATGGTCAAGTAAAAGTAAGCACATGTCCTGGGAATGACTGCCATCTGGGTTATTCTCAACAGTAACATAAGTGCATCTGACCTTTTGTCTTTAACGGAGTGTTGTATTTGAGAGTAACCCAGATGGCAGTCATTCCCAGGACATGTGCTTACTTTCCCAGAACTCACTTGGGGTATGTTCAGTGAACAGAATGGTGTGCAACGTTTAATTCAATGGAGTTGGTACTGTACTGAATGACCAGTTGAAGAAAGTTGTGGTTATGGTGGCCCAGAGGGCTCCCGAGTGGTACAGCAGTCTAAGGCACTGCATCTCAGTGCAAGAGGTGTCACTACAGTCCCTGGTTCGAATCCAGGCTGTATCACACCCGGCCGTGATTGGGAGTCCCATAGGGCACATAAGGTGGTGCACAATTGGCCCAGCGTCTTCTGGGTTTGGCCGGGGTAGGCCATCATTGTAAAGTAGAATTTGTTCTTAACTGACTTGCCTAGTTAAATTTAAAAAATCAACACATTTAAAATACATTGAGGGCAATAACATATGGAGCAGGTAGATCTGATTTTGTGTCCCCCTAAGGACCGAGTCAATGGTAATTTGATTTTGGCAGTGGTGGAAATGAGGGATTCATGGAGTGAATTATTTCAGCATTCATTTCGAACCTTTGTTGGGTTTTCTCAGTGAATCCAGTACATTTCCACCATTGGACAGGCCTATAAGTTACACTGAATAAGAACATTTAATATTTTCATTATTGTAGTGTACACAAGTACCGTGTAAATAATGTTTTTTTTTTGTAGCTTTTGTGGTTTCACTAGGCATTTACATTTATTTATTTATTTTTTACCCACCTCCACCCTCCATAATGGGAGGACAACTTCATTATTTAGATGTATTTTAAAAACAGGGTGTTTCAGATAAAGAGTCAGTAGAGTGGGTCAAATATACAGCGCCTTTGGAAAGTATTCAGAATCCTTGACTTTTTCCACAGTTATAGCCTTATTCTAAAATTGATTCAATATATTTTCTCCGAAATCTACACACAATACCCCATATTGACAAAGGGAAACGTTTTTTGAAATTTCTGCACATTTATTATAAATAAAAAAACAGATACCTTATTTACATAACTATTCAGACCCTTTGCCCTGAGACTCAAAATTCTGCAGCATTGAAGGTCCCCAAGAACACAGTGGCCTCCATCATTCTTAAATGGGAGAACCACCAAGACTCTTCCTAGAGCTGGTCGCCCAGCCAAACTGAGCAATCAGGGGAGAAGGGCCTTGGTCAGGGAGGTGACAAAGAACCGAATGGTAACTCTGACATAGTTCTAGATTTCCTCTGTAGAGATGGGAGAACCTTCCAGAAGGACAGCCATCTCTGCAGCACTCCACCAATCAGGCCTTTATGGTGGAGTGGCCAGATGGAAGCCACTCCTCAGGCACATGACAGCCCACTTGGAGTTTGCCAAAAGGCACTTAAAGGACTCTCAGACCATGAGAAACAAAATTCTCTGGTCTGATGAAACCAAGGTTGAACTCTTTGGCCTGAATGCCAAGCGTCATGTCTGGAGGAAGCCTGGCTGCATCCCTACGGTGAAGCATGCTGGTGGCAGCATTATGCTTTGAGGTTGTTTTTCAGCAGCAGGGACTGGGAGACTAGTCGGGATCGAGGGAAAGATGAACAGAGCAAAGTACAGAGAGATCCTTGATGAAAACCTGTTCCAGAGTGCTCAGGAACTCAGACTGGGGTGAAGGTTCACCTTCCAACAGGACAACGACCTTAAACACACAGCCAAGACAACGCAGGAGTCGCTACGGGACAAGTCTCTGAACCCGATTGAACATCTCTGGAGAGACCTGAAAATAGCTTGAGAGGATCTGCAGAGAAGAATGGGAGAATGGGAGAAACTCCCCAAATACAGGTGTGCCAAGCTTGTAGCGTCATACCCATGAAGTCTCGATGCTGTAATTGCTGCCAAAGGTCTTCAACAAAATACTGAGTAAAGAGTCTGAATACTTATGTAAATGTGATATTTCAGTTTTTAATTAAATAAAGTAGCAAAAATTTCAAAAAAACTGTTTTTGCATTGTCATTATAGGTTATTGTGTGTAGATTGAGATAAAAAACATAAGGCTGTAACGTAACAAATGTGGAAAAAGTCAAGGGGTCTGAATACTTTCTGAAAGCACTGTATATAAAAGCAAGTACACCAGGCACCAAATATGAGCTAGTATCTTCTTGATACCCACTCCCGTCACATAGCTCTACCACCTCTTTACCCTCCCCATCCCACCATCCAACAGTACATACAACTGTTTATTATAGTGAAGAAGGTCAACTGCAACTAAAAAGCAAGAAAGAGCAGAAAGGTTGGGTAAAAAAAAAAAAGAGGAAGCTAAAAATAAGGGAGAAGTCAAAACAGGACAAAACAAGAGATGACCAGACTGGAGAAGACAGGACAGAATGGAACGGAATGGGACAGGACAGTTAGCAGAGAGCTAATCATTAGGAAGGATGTGCCATATTTGATCTTGTCTGGGGTTGCCTGGGGGAATGTAGGATAGGAATGGTTCCCAGATTGTGTTAAAGTCCTTCAGTTGTTATTTTGTTTGAAGGTGGATCTCTCCAGGGAGGCCAGGTCAGGCAGTAAACTAAGCCAGTGTATGGTTGGAACATTGGATCTGGTTTTCCAGTTTAAAAGTATCACTTTTTTTGAAGATTGTTAATGAAATTAATAGGAAATTTTTTTTGTCCTTGGGGATAGCAAAAACACAGGGGACGTCATCATCAAAGTAATGCAGTATACAGAGTGATTGGGGATGCAGGAATTGTAATATGGAGGACGTCTGAGAGAATGTTTTTTTCCAGTAATTCTCAATGATGGGACAAAACCAGAATGCATGGAGATGAGTGTCTGGAAGGTATTTTTGGCAGAATGGACACAGAGGTGAATCAACAAGCCCCATTGGTGACAACATTCTATTGGTATAGTGGAATCTATGTAGGATTTTTGATTTGTTTTGGCTAAAGACTTCCAATTAAATTGATTTATGGGGAGGATCTCTGATTTGCCCCAATTAATCTTATATCCTGATATACTGTACTACCGAATGTGTTGATTGTCGAGAGCAAGTGTTCTAATGATCAATCGGGTTCTTGTACGAACATCAGAATATCATCAGCATAGACACTTATTTTGTGAGTTATGTTTGGGGATCGGACACCTATGATTGAACTGTTTTGGCAAACAGCAGCAGCCAAGGGTTCAAGATTTTTTTTTAAACAGAAGTGGAGACATTGGACAGCCTTGTCTGGTCCCATTTAGTAATTTGAACAGATATGAGATTATATAATTGGTATATACGGAGGCTTGTGGTGAGCTACAGTTGAAGTCCGAGGTTACATACACTTAGGTTGGAGTCATTATAACTTGTTTTTCAATCACTGCACAAATTTCTGGTTAACAAACTATAGTTTTGGCAGGTACAAAAGTAAATATATCCACAGTAAAACGAGTCCTATATCGACATATATTCGAGTCCTATATCGAAAAATGACTTGTGTCATGCACAAATTAGATGTCCTAACCGACTTGCCAAAACTATAGTTTGTTAACAAGAAATTTGTGGAGTGGTTGAAAAACGAGTTTTAATGACTCCAAACTAAGTGTATGTAAACTTCCGACTTCAACTGTATGCACTAAAACCGAATTACTCAAGTGCCAAGTTCAGGAAGGTCAGATCGACTGTCAGATGCCTTCTCTGCTTCCAACGTCACTAATGCGGTAGGAATATCGGTTTGGGAAGCGAGATGCGGAGTGAAATCCGTTGGGAGTTAGCTCAGTATATATAGTAGTTTGGAATAAAATACTTTGGAGATGGATTTCATATTTTCATTTTGGTTACGTTACCTTCAATGTTTTTAATAGAGTGGATTACCAACATTTCCTTGTTATGTTTAAGCATATTAGCCAAGAAATTTCCGGACTTATCCTCGAGTTCAGGGTCATTTTGTTGCGTTCTCATAATTAAAGCCTCTGTTTCTAAATAATTAATTTAAATTTGAGTTTGGCCTGTAATAGTCGCTTATATCATCCGTTTGAGTAGATGTAAAGAGGGTATCAAGCTCCTTGACAATTTTCGCAAATTCTACTTTTTTTATTTCCCTTTTTCTTCTTTGCTGAGCAGAAACATATGTTTTCCTCTAAGTACAACTTTTGCAGTTTCTAAGAGTAGTGTCGGCGTACATTCAGATGTGCTATTAAATACACTTGGAACATTTTTGAAATTACTGAAATACACTGGCTCAGATACACTCCCATGCATTTAAAGTCAATGAATTTATTCCATTTCCCATTAAAATGCGTATCGAATTTGGAATCTGATAGAAGCAAGGTGTTAAATTTCCATATTGAAGGATGACGTTCGGAGTTGATGGTTAAGACAAGGCTGATCAATGCGTAATCGGAGGTGCTACTCGAATGAATTTGGGGTTTGGAAATTTGGGATTGCAAAAATGCATTACCGATGAAAAGGTTTATACGGGATTACGTTTTATGATGTGAGATACAGTTATACTCTCTCTCGTCCGGATTGAAGAGGCGCCAAATATCCACCCTACCTTGTTTTACTATGTAGCTTTTAATGGTTCCTGGAGCGCTTGTTGAATGCATGTGCGCACTACCATGGGACTTCTCAGCTAGTGGATCAATACCAGCGTTAATGTCTCCTCCAACTAGAATTCTGGAGTTGGTAAAATCTTGTAAATGCTTTACGATTAAATGGACAAATTGAGGATTGTCAGTTTTGGGACCATATAAATTCAGCATGGTGTATGATTGATTGTTGATTGTACCATGAATCAAAATGAAGCACCCTAAAAATATATTAGTTTAAATGGTGTTTCTTTGTTGATGAGGATGGCGACCCCTCTGCTCTTGGAGTTAAAGGAAAAATAACACATTTGGCCAATCCACTTTATTTCTAATGTTTCATGTTCAAGATCAGTTAGATGTGTTTCTGGTAATAAACAAATATCTGATTTGACCAGACTGAGAGTGATGCCTTTTATTATTTTATTTGGTAACACTTTATAACCTTTCATGAATAAGCATTTATACACCATTAATAAATAAGTATTTCATTATTTGTTAAAATTTATAAAGCATTTATAAACATTTATAAAACCGCAAAATGGATTGTTCATGAAAGTTATTAAGTATTACACATTATTTGGCTAAAAGATATAGCCTATTTGTAAGTAATATAGCTAGGTCAATATGTATCATGTTGGTTTCTGAACTGGTTCTAATCTGGTTCAAAAAGAGAAACCTTCAGGACACCTGCTTAAACACACAAATTCTCACACATGACTAAATATCCACATGGTCAGAGGTTATTAAGGCTATTTAAGGAGACACCTGCACCCCTTCTGTCTAGACACCAACGAAGCAACCATGAAGGTGATGATCGCTCTGCTTCTGAGCACTTTGTGCTTTGAAGTCCTCAATGCCCAATGCCCAGAAGCCAATGCGTTGAAAGACGCAGATGGCGTGAAGCTTTGCGCACGTATGTTCGAGGACAGTCACTATTATTACGAGCAGAGTTGTGGGGGAGAGTACCTTGATGCTTACCCAGGTGAGGACGTCCCTATCATCCCATGGCGCTGGAACAACCGCATCTCTTCCTTGGTGGTGTCAAGAGGTTGCAGCCTTACTGTTTGGAAATACACCAAGAAGAGAGGAAGCAAATCTAAATTCGGTGCTGGAATCAAATATCGCCTCAAAGAAACGATGCAAGGTCTTTTCGGCGATTGGGAAAACGACATCTCTGGATACTACTGTGTGTGCTAGAGGCCAACATCATCACGTTCACCAGACACTTCTACCCATTCCTCAGAATTGTTATGCGCAATTAGCCTGAGGATGAGTTTAGAGATCATGCAAGAAGAGAGTCTGTCAGCAGGAGAGTCTGCCAACAGGAGAGTCTGCCAACAGAAGAGTCTGCCAATCAAAACAGAGACTATGTTGAGTGCATGATAATGATATCCTGTGTCTGGAGAATAAATGTATTTCTGCATATCATCTTTGGGCCTATGTGAATTTATTTCAGGGAAAATGTTTTGTCCAGGTCAGTTCATAATAACAGGCCTTAAAACAAAGTATCCCTTTTAAAAATGTGTTTTGAATGTATTCAAAGACTAAATGTTAAGGGACATTTTTTATTTATTTTTATTTTACCAGGCAAGTCAGTTAAGAACAAATTCTTATTTTCAATGACGGCCTAGGAACAGTGCCCCCTGTTCAGGGGCAGAACAACAGATTTATACCTTGTCAGCTTGGGGATTTGAACTTGCAACCTTCCGGTTACCAGCCCAATGCTCTAACCACTAGGCTACCCTGCCGCCCGAAATGGCCAGTCAGCGAAGAAAACAAGTTTAAAATGCACCAGAATAGGTGTAATCTGAACAAGTTAGTGTCTGACAATGGGCCGTCATTATCATCTGCAGAATTCATTCAGTTCAGTGTGAAGTATAGATTTTATAGATTTTAGCACAATATATAATATTAAAACATAATAATAGAGTTAATTTATATAGCAAAAAAAGTGCATGTAGTGCTTGGGCTGGAAAATGGTCTTCAACAGAGGTTGGTGCCTCCAGGTCACATCCAACTCCGGTGGGCTGCACCAAGGCCTAGCCTAGAACAATTATATCATCAACAAGTGTACATAAACTGCTGTTATTTAACCTCTAAACATCTCAATGACTCACCAGCTGCTTGGCCCTCTGTGGCAACTTCGATACATGGCATGATATATCATTACACCATGGTATAGACCCCTCAAACTGAAATCTGGACCTCGAAGCCAGTTCCCCTCTAATCAGGAACTGATTTAGACTTGGAACACCAGGTGTGTGCAATTCATTATCAGGTAGAACAGAAGTCCAGAAGGCTCCGGACCTCGTAGGGTCAGAGTTCAGTACCCCTGGTCTAGACTCTAGAGTAAAAGTTTCATAAAAGAACATGAATTCAATAAAAAAATCACCATTTAACAGAACACATTTCTGTTGGCAAACTATCCACCTCTGCCCCAGCAGCAGAGAAAGGGTTAGTGTAGAAGAGCTAGCTGGTTGGGCTGGTTGGAGCCCACTACTTGCAGTGAGACGACCAATTAATGCAGGAAAACACCTGCTAATGAGACGCTTGGCATTCAACTATGAGGCAGCCACTGTGCCCCCTGCTGTTGTCTGGCAACCCTGCAAGCCCTGCTGGAGATACTGACAATCCAGGCAGTACTATGAGTTACTGTAAGCCTACTGTAACTGCCCCTTGAGAGATTTCACTTCACATGCTATATCAGATTGTCAGGATCCCTATAGGCTAGCTATATGGTATTAGACATTCCGTATTACACTCCATCAAGAGTATTTTAAGATAACGATGATATTCTCTCCCTTCAATCCCAACAGATAAAATGTGTAGAGTCTTGTGTAATCTTGCAGGTACATATTTGTTGTGGGAGTATGTGGGAAAACAACTACTGGGCGTATCTCTCATGACACCAGTCCTGCCTAAGGCTCTTGGTTACACGCAGATCACTGGCTTAAATAATTAACTCCAATAAGCATTACCCAAATTTGCAAGAAAAATGATTATGAGAAAAAAAGTACAACCTTTACAACAAAATTACAATCTCCTTTCCAAAGAACAATCTAGTTGTCTAAGGTAAACAGATCAAATGCGAGTCTAATTGATGACAAGCAAATGATAAAGAAAGGAAGGTCACACCCCATGTCGCCTGCTACTACTGTTGCATTGAGCCCAACATGGGGGTAGAAAGACAGCTAATTATAAGAGGAGGCAACCTATTCAAGCACTCCTCCCCATCTTACCCCTAATCTCTCTCCATTTGGAACTCTAAGTGGGTGGAGTGTGCCTTGTTCAACTATCACACCTCAACTGTAGAACCCTGGACCTACCAACCCGTCTGTCTTGTTTTTGCGGTAAGTGGCTAATTAGACTCTTTGAATGAAATTGTGTTGATGTTTATGTGTTGTAGACCATAGTGACAGTGGCATTGTGTTTTGGTAAATAAAACATACATTTGACTGTGTTCTGATATAGGAAAATATTTATAAAGTTTTACATATTCTTTTGTAGTACAGCCCATTAAAGTGCAGGTCATGTTATGTAAATGTTAATGTCAAAAACAAAACTAGTTTTCATCATCAGTTCATTCCGTTGTCGATGAAAGAAAAGACTGAGAAAATAAACTGCAGTTAAGTTTGGATGTTTCACTGCCCTCTGAATGGGCATAGTGGGCAACGGTCATCAAGAGACAAACCGCTACATGATTACCAGCAACAAAATTGGGCGTTGTAAATGGAGGGATGAGAGAGGTGGTTGTTATCTTCTTTATTCACATGCAATGTGTAAGAGAACGAATGCTACTTTTAATCATCACAAATACAGTACGATCCTCATTAAAGGATAATAAGTGTTCAGCAAATGTCATTTACAGATACATATACAGATACAGAGAAACAAGTGAGGTGCCCCCTGGGTAATGCTGCTGCCTATGCATGCCCCTCCCTGCACCTCTCCCTCTGAGGCCCTCACTGTAACACTTCCAGCTGAGACCCAGGCAGCAGAAGGAATAACAAGCACATGAAACCATTACACACTATCTCTTTGGCATGTATGTATGATGGAAAATGGCACTACCCGTGTAATGGATTTTAAGAAAAGTGTGATTTTGCATTAACATAATGCATGATCTACAAACAGTTGGACCAGGCTGAGGTACAGCGAGAGGAAGCAGGATGTCCAATAACATGGCTAAGATTGCAGATGCTCGCAAGACAGTGGAACAGCTGAAACTGGAGGTCAACATTGAAAGAATGATGGTGAGCAGCGAATGGTTACAGGGCATGAGCGCTGGAGTACCAGTAGTAGATTATATCTCTTCATGTTACCGAATAAACTGTTGATTATCAGTAACTACATTGTAAATAGAGCACATTGTCTTTCCCCCCACTCTCCAATCTGTTATCTTTGTCTTTGTTAACCATGTTTTATATGTGCAGGTGTCCAAAGCAGCAGCTGATCTAATGGCCTTCTGTGAGGCTCATGCCAAGGAGGACCCGCTGGTGACACCAGTGCCATCCTCTGAGAACCCCTTTCGGGAGAAGAAATTCTTCTGTGCAATACTCTGATCCCCACACTTATAACCCCAAGTTTTGTGTCATTATTAGCAAGAATTCATTGGCAGTTCTAAGGAATAAATCTGATAGTAACAGTGAAGAACACTTGAAAATGTTGGTTTTGTTATGCCTAGTCAGGGTGATGATTTTGTATTTAAAAACCTGTATAGTACATGCTTTAAATATTGATCTGGATTGATCTGATTGACTGAAATAAACTTATTGATGATGGGAGCTAATTTCATTTGAGTCTGGCATTTACACTGGCCTCTACCTTCCAGCAAACACCTCCCTGAAAGTAAGACATTAACTGAAATTGCGCCTAAGTCCTCCTAAAAACAGCAATACTCTACTGTAAAATGCCTGACATCTGAGAGTTCTATGACCCTTTTCAGAGGTTACACAACAGTGTTGAACAGGGCTGTTCAACTCCGGTCATGGAGGGTGAAGCCACTTCTGGTTTTCATCCTCTCCTTCTAATCAGGGACTAATTCAGACCTGGGATACCAGGTGAGTGCAATTAACTACCAGGTAGAAACAAAAAACAGAAGTGTTTCAGCCCTTCAGGACTGGATTTGAACAGCCCTGGTATTGAAAAGTCAAATTTTGGTTATTTTGAAATTGACAACAAAATAGCTACCTGCCTTCATAAAGTACTCATACCCCTTGACTTATTCCACTTTATTGTTGTTACAGCCTGAATTACTTTTTTATATTTTTATTTAACCTTTATTTAACCAGGTAGGCTAGTTGAGAACAAGTTCTCATTTGCAACTGCGACCTGGCCAAGATAAAGCGTAGCAATTCGACACATACAACAACACAGAGTTACACATGGAGTAAAACAAACATACAGTCAATAATACAGTAGAACAAAAGAAAACAAAAAGTCTATATACAGTGAGTGCAAATGAGGTAAGTTAAGGAAATAAATAGGCCATGGTGGCGAAGTAATTACAATATAGCAATTAAACACCGGAATGGTAGATCGGCAGAAGATGAATGTGCAGGTAGAGATACCGGGGTGCAAAGGAGCAAAATAAATAAATACCAGTATGGGGATGAGGTAGGTCGATAGATGGGCTGTTTACAGATGGGCTATGTACAGGTGCAGTGATCTGTAAGCTGTTCTGACAGCTGGTGCTTAAAGCTAGTGAGTCTCCAGCTTCAGAGATTTTTGCAATTCGTTCCAGTGATGAGCAGCAGAGAACTGGAAGGAAAGACGACCAAAGGAAGAATTGGCTTTGGGGGTGACCAGTGAGATACATCTGCTGGAGCGCGTGCTACGAGTGGGTGCTGCTCGGGTGACCAGTGTGCTAAGATAAGGCGGGGTTTTACCTAGCAGAGACTTGTAGATAACCTGTAGCCAGTGGATTTGGCGACGAGTATGAAGCGAGGGCCAACCAACGAGAGCGTACAGGTCGCAATGGTGGGTAGTGTATGGGGCTTTGGTGACAAAACGGATGGCACTGTGATAGACTGCATCCAGTTTGTTGAGTAGAGTGTTGGAGGCTATTTTATAGATGACATCACCGAAGTCGAGGATCGGTAGGATGGTGAGTTTTACGAGGGTATGTTTGGCAGCATGAGTGAAGGATGCTTTGTTGCGATATAGGAAGCCGATTCTAGATTTAATTTTGGATTGGAGATGCTTAATGTGAGTCTGGAAGGATAGTTTACAGTCTAACCAGACACCCAGGTATTTGTAGTTGTCCACGTATTCTAAGTCAGTGCCGTCCAGAGTAGTGATGCTGGACGGGCGGGCAGGTGCGGGCAGTGATCGATTGAATAGCATGCATTTAGTTTTATTTGCGTTTAAGAGCAGTTGGAGGCCACGGAAGGAGAGTTGTATGGCATTGAAGCTCGTCTGGAGGTTAGTTAACACAGTGTCCAAGGAGGGGCCAGAAGTATACAGAATGGTGTCGTCTGCGTAGAGGTGGATCAGAGAATCACCAGCAGCAAGAGCAACATCATTGATGTATACAGAAAAGAGAGTCGGCCCGAGAATTGAACCCTGTGACACACCTATAGAGACTGTCAGAGGACCGGACAACAGTCCCTCCGATTTGACACACTGAACTCTATCAGAGAAGTAGTTGGTAAACCCGGCGAGGCAATCATTTGAGAAACCAAGGCTGTCGAGTCTGCCAATAAGAATTTTGTGATTAACAGAGTCGAAAGCCTTGGCCAGGTCGATGAATACAGCTGCACAGTAATGTCTCTTATCGATGGCGGTTATGATATCGTTAAGGACCTTGAGCGTGGCTGAGATGCACCCATGACCAGCTCTGAAACCAGATTGCATAGCGGAGAAGGTATGGTGGGTTTCGAAATGGTCAGTAATCTGTTTGTTAACTTGACTTTCGAAGACCTTAGAAAGACAGGGTAGGATAGATATAGGTCTGTAGCAGTTTGTGTCTAGAGTGTTATCCCCTTTGAAGAGGGGGATGACCGCGGCAGCTTTCCAATCTTTGGGATTCTCAGACGATACGAAAGAGAGGTTGAACAGGCTAGTAATAGGGGTTGCAACAATTTCGGGAGATATTTTTTTGAAAGAGAGGGTCCAGATTGTCTAGCCCGGCTGATTTGTAGGGGTCCAGATTTTGCAGCTCTTTCAGAACATCAGCTATCTGGATTTGGGTAAAGGAGAAATGGTGGGGGCTTTGGCGGGTTGCTGTGGAGGGTGCCGGGCAGTTGACCGGGGTAGGGGTAGCCAAGTGGAAAGCATGGCCAGCCGCAGAGAAATGCTTATTGAAATGTTCAATTATAGTGGATTTATCGGTGGTGACAGTGTTTCCTAGCCTCAGAGCAGTGGGCAGCTGGGATGAGGTGCTCTTATTCTCCATGGACTTTACAGTGTCCCAGAACTTTTTTGAGTTAGTACTACAGGATGCAAATTTCTGTTTGAAAAAGCTTGCCTTAGCTTTTCTAACTGCCTGTGTATATTTGTTCCTAACTTCCCTGAAAAGTTGCATATCACGTGGGATATTCGATGCTAATGCAGAACGCCACAGGATGTTTTTGTGCTGGTCAAGGGCAGACAGGTCTGGTGTGAACCAAGGGCTATATCTGTTCCTGGTTCAACATTTTTTGAGAGGGGCATACTTATTTAAGATGGTGAGGAAGGCACTTTTAAAGAATTGCCAGGCATCATCTACTGACGGGATGAGGTCATTGTCATTCCAGGATACCCCGGCCAGGTCGATTAGAAAGGCCTGCTACTTTTTAGAAGTAGAAGCTCAAATTGTTTGGGTACAGACTTAGATAGTAATACAGAACTCTGCAGGCTATATCTGCAGTAGGTTGCAACACCGCCCCCTTTGGCAGTTCTATCTTGGCAGAAAACTTTATAGTTAGGAATGGAAATTAAATTAAACATTTATTCAATCCGTTTTTTTTTTCTCTCACCCATCTAAGCATGATGACAAAGTTTAAACCTGTTTTTAGCCATTTTTGCACATTTACTGAAAACGAAATACAGAAATATTTTACATACATTTACATAAGTATTCACACCCCTGAGTCAACACTTTGTAAAAGCACCTTTGGCAGCGATTACAGCTGTGAGTCTTTCTGGGTGTCTCGAAGAGCTTTGCACACCTGGATTGTGCAATATTTGCCCATTATTATTTTCTAAATTCTTCAAGCTCTGTCAGATTGGTTGTTTCAGGTATTGCCATAGATTTTCAAGTAGATTTAAGTCAAAACTGTAACTCGGCCACTCAGGAACATTCACTGTCTTCTTTCTTGCTAAGCAACTCCAGTATAGATTTGGCTTTGTGTTTTAGGTTATTGTCCTGTTGAAAGGTGAATTAATCTCCTAGTATATGGCGGAAAGAAGACTGAACCAGATTTTCCTATATGATTGTGCCAATGCTTAGCTCCATTCCGTTTATTTTCTATCCTGAAAAACAATTACAAGCATACCATAACATGATGCAACCATCACTATGCTTGAAATTATGGAGGGTGCAACTCAGTAATGTGGTTTATTGGATTTTCCCCAAATGTATTCAGGACAAAAAGTTAATTGCTTTGTCACATTCTTTGCAGTATTACTTTAGTGCCTTGTTGAAAACAGTATGCATGTTTTGGACAATTTTTTATTCTGTACAGGCTTCCTTCTTTTCACTGTCAATTAGGTTAGTATTGTGGAGTAACTACAATGTTGTTGATCCATCCTCAGTTCTCTTGTCACAGCCAATAATCTCTGTAACTGTTTTAAAGTCACCATTGGTGAAATCCCTGAGCAGTTTCCTTCCTCTCCGGCAACTGAGTTAGGAAGGACGCCTGTATCTTTGTAGTGACTGGGTGTATTGATACACCATCCAAAGTGTGATTAATAACTTAATCATGCTCAAAGGGATATTTAATGTCTGCTTCTTTTTTTTTAACCCATCTACCAATACTGTAGCTGCACTTCTTTGCGAGGCACTGGAAAACCTCCCTGGTCTTTGTGGTTGAATCTGTGTTTGAAATTCACTGCTCGACTGAGGGACCTTACAGATAATTGTATGTATGGGGAACAAAGATTAGGTAGTCAATCAAAGATCACATTAAACACTATTATCAAAGACAGAAGGGGTAACCCAGACATGTCACAGGGGCTGTAAAGCTGAAGCACCCGTTTGAACTATCTTGGGTTAGTTATAAATTATTTGCTAGTATTGCACACAGAGCTAGTCTATGCTACTTATTTTGTGACTTGTTAAGCAAATGTTTACTCCTTAACTTATTTATGCTTGCCATAACAAAGGGGTCGAATACTTGACTTAAGACATTTCAGCTTTTCATAATTAATTGGTAAAATTTTTGAAAATGGGGTAGGGGGTATTGTGTGTAGGCCAGTGACCAAAAACATCTACATTTAAACCATTTTAAAATCAGGCTGTAACACAACAAAATGTGGGGGGAAAAATCAAGGGGTGTGACTACTTTCTGAAGGCTCTGTATATTACTAGATCAAACTGTTTACATATGGAACTGATATTTATTAGCCTATTGAAGTAGGCATAAACACTGCAGATGTCTCACATAATTCCATTGATGCACTACAATGATCAACAAAAAATACATTAATTTAATAAATAGATCATTAAAATAAGCATACCATGTGTTTCCATTTGTAATTAGAACCCTGGGGGCTGTGCTCATTGGTCGCAGTCAAGTCATGCAGAGCAAGCAAGAGCAGCGTCACATGATGCTTTCAATACAGGTAGACGAGCAGGTGTGCACAGTGTGCGGACAGGTAGGCTACTGTTATTGCAATTCATCACAACTAACAGGATTCACTGATTTGAGAGGGAGCAGTCGTCCAGCTGCTCTGTAACAATAAACAAGGTAACATGCACATTTGAAACTTTCTCTGGATTGTTATGGTTGTTTTGTATACAGTTTATTAATAGTGGAGAAAAACAGTGTTCTTTCATGATTGATGAGTAAGGGTATAAAGTCTCTGGTGTTAATCCGGTAACAGCCCATATGTCAACAAGTCTGACAGCTTAATACTCAAATTAAACTCAAATTAAACTCAAAATCAACAATTCTTAGTTTTAATTGTGATGAGAACAGAAAATAAGGCAATATTTTATGCAATGTTGAAAGCGAATGCAAGGCGAACAGTCGAGAAAAACTTGTCTGACAGATAGCTTACCACTCTTCTTTTTTAGATCACACACACACACACACACACACACACACACACACACACACACACACACACACACACACACACACACACACACACACACACACACCTCTGTCGAAACTAAAATAAACAGTAACCAACCAAAAGTATACAATACATTACACCAACAACCAAAAAATAAAAAGGATGGAACTCCAGCCTACTGTGATGCCTAATAAGTAAGTGACATCCCACCAGCATGACTTAAAGGACATCACCCGCACAACCACAGACAACATAGAAACATTGACCTATTATAAACAGCACATACATATTCAACTCAGTACAGCATTTTTATTAAAGGTAAAATTTGCTATGATCACACAAGTGCTTTTTTTTGGGTCAATTATCTGACATGACTGGAAACTACACATTTTCTTGCCTTGGTCTCTCTCTTTACTATGCACCTCTAGGTTCTCTCTAACCATCTAGCTCTCTTTTGGACTGCACAAATGGATTTGCATTTTCATTTGCTAGACAAATGTCTTTAGGACTGGTATCTATCTCCCGGATACATGGGAGTCATTGCCAGGACTCAATGCATGTTCTAAATTGACCTCAAGATAAAAAAACAAATATACTTTCATTCTTGATGACTGAATAAGCCTAGTACAAAATCATTTCCATCTGCATCGTTTAGCTCATACGCACCTTTTTTGGATATTTTATTAAAGTTGTGAAAATTGTAAAGTTGCTCAAACAATTACTCTCTGTGGTACTTTCTATTATCACAAAAAAACTTGTTTATGATTTGTTTCTCATTCATATTTCTAATTTTTCAGTTTTGACAGGAGGATGGCCAATTTCAAGGGACATGCCCTTCCCGGCAGCTGCTTTCTGCTGTTAGGCCTGTGTTGGTCAGTGATGTACCCTCTCCGACACTGCTGGAGGAGGCGTCAGCCTAAAGGAAGACAAAAACTGCCCCTGTTCTTTAACAGAATCGACTTAATCGAGGGGGCACTCATTATTTTCTTAGCCTTTGTGGGTGAGTGTCTTCCTTGGTGAATTTATTTGTACCACTCTCTCTTTCAGGATTTTACACTATGGAATCTCTCAACCACTTTTGACCGGGATGTTGTTCTGTCATTCTGTAGGCATCATGGCAGAGCAGTTTGTGCCAGATGGGCCCCATGGCCACCTGTACCTCAGAGAGACTAAGTCCTGGGTGAAACTGATGAACTGGCAGCACAGCACAATGTACTTCTTCTTCGGCATCTGGGGAATTGTTAAAGTCCTCAGTATGTCACCGCTTCCAGTCCCACTTGGTCTTGACCGTCTTGCTCTCTCTCTGGCTTTTTTCATTGAAGGTACAGTGTCAAAAAGGTTGATTGTACATCTCTAGTCATTAGCAGACTTGAGGCGTATTTTAATTTGCAGGTATTCTTACCATCAGGATAATTGTTATAGTTATTACAAATAATATTTCCCTGCTCTTTGAACTGTAGACACTGACTAGATGTTATCGTCATGTTGTGTTAATATTCCAGGATGTTCCATTCCCCTCCAGGGTTTCTGTTTTACTTCCATGTGCACATGCGCCCTCCTCTGGATACCCACATCCACTCCCTGCTGTTTGTGGCAGTGTTTGGTGTGGCGGCCAGCACCCTATTGGAGGTGTTCATGCGAGATAACATCCTACTGGAGCTGCTCAGGGTGAGCCTAACCATCCTGCAAGGCTCCTGGTTCTTTCAGGTAATACAGTAGCAAACCACCAACAAAAAAAACACTTTCATTTTCAAACGAGTCGATCTCATGAATCACACTCTCACAGAGAAAAACTGAGCAAATATGTGTTTGTTCTTTCAGATTGGATTCGTGCTGTACCCATTAAACGGAGTACAGTGGGATCTGAAGGCACACGATAACACCATGTTCGTCACCATGTGCTTCTGCTGGCATCTAGCTGTGGCCCTGCTGATCGTTGGCATCAACTACTGGATGGGCTGGTGGTGAGCATCTTCCTTTATCCGCGTTTCGCCCATATGCTTTTATACCGTCTCCAAATAGGTCAGTTAACTTTATCCCTACTAGCACTGATTTGCTGACAGCTACGTCAAGGAAAAATGTGTTTACTATGACTGAGATGTGGTTATCCCACCTAGCTATCTTAAGATGAATGCTAAATGACTAAAATATAAATGTCAGTTTAACTTGAATGAAATAAACTAAGTCATTACAATAATACAGCTTGGGTAAATTCACTGCCAGTATGAGCCAACTTCCACCTATGGCTTCTTCTTCTCTGGTCCTAACAGCTGTGTACAAAGATGTGCAGGGAAGGGAGGTGACATAGAGATCGGGATGAGAAAGACTTTCAGCTCCCAGAAGGCTCTGCTACAGGATTCCGATGAAGAGTAAGCAGATGGATCATGAAGTGTAACACAGGAGGTTGGTGACTGGGGAGGACGGGTTAGTGGTAATGGTTGGAGCGGAATAGTATCAGATACACTACATCAACACAAATGGAAGTGTTTGATGCCATTCCATTAGCTACGTTCCAGCCATTATTGAGCCGTCCTCCCCTCACCAGCTTCCACTGGTGTGTTTAGTAGTAGATCACTGTTATTGTTTTCTCCCCAATAGTTTTTTTTTGTCTGAAGTTTGGTTAACAGTTCTTTCCTGTTTGTATCAGTGCTAGCGTGTGTATTTTTTATTTTGAGTGATGATTTTCAATGAAATAATGAGGTGCAATTGTTGATTTCAGATTAAGGCCAAATGAATTGCAAATAAAATTTACAAATGCATGTAATTCAAAGTATGAAAGCTCATTTATGATTGTCAAGATAAGTGAAATGTACTAGCATTCTTTTGAGGTTTCTTTCCTGAAGTGAAACATTAACACCGGACATTGTTACCTGACAGGGTTTCCTCTCCTCTTAAGACAGTTTAAACATTTGCTCATCCCGCCTGTGGCTATAGAGCAACGTACTTCCTTCCATCCTGGAAAAAACAGAATGTCTAATGGATTACCAAAGATAATACACTGAACAAAAATAGAAACGCAATGTAAAGTGTTGATCCTATGTTTCCAATCTGAATGTGTGGCATATCAAGACCACCTTCTGCTGGGGACAATAAAAGGCCACTTTAAAATGTGCAGTTTTGTCACACAACACAATGCCACAGATGTCTCATGTTTTGAGGCAAGGTGAAATTGGCATTCTAACTGCAGGATTGTCCAACAGAGCTGTCGCCAGATAATTTTATTTTAATTTCTCTACCAGAATCCGCCTCCAAAGTCATTTTAGAGAATTTGTCAGTACGTCCAACTGGCCTCACAGACCACGTGCATGGAGTCGCGTGGGCGAGCGGTTTGCTGATGTCAGCGTTGTTAACAGAGTGCTCCATGGTGGTGGTGGGGTTATGGTATGGGCATGCATAAGCTATTGACAACAAACACATTTGTATTTTATCGATGGCAATCTGAATGCAGAGATACCGTGATGAGATCCTGAGGCCCATTGTCGTGTCATTCATCCGCAACCATCACCTCATGTTTCAGCATGATAATGCACGGCCCCATGTCACAAGGATTTGTACACAGTTCCTGGAAGCTGAAAATATCCCAGTTCCTCCTTGGCCTGAATACTCACCAGATGCTCTGGATCGACATGTATGACAGCGTGTTCCAGTTGCCACCAATATCCAGCAACTTTGTGCAGCCATTTTTCTTATTTATTTAACTAGGCATTGAAGAGGAGTGGGAGGAATATTCCACAAGCCCCAATCAACAGCCTGATCAACTAAGGAGAACATTACCTGCCCCAATTCATAGTGCCAACTGTAAAGTTTGGTGGAGGAGGAATAATGGTCTGGGGCTGTTTTTCATGGTTCTTGTGGCAACAGTTTGGTGAAGTCACTTTCCTGTTTCAGCATGACAATGCTGCCGTGCACAAAGTGAGATCCATACAGAAATAGTTTGTCGAGATTGGTTTGGAAGAACCTGACTGGCCTGCACAGAGCACTGACCTTAACCCCATCGAACACCTTTGGGATAAATTGGAACACCGACTGCGAGCCAGGCCTAATCGCCCAACATCAGTGCCAGACCTCACTAATGCTCTTGTGGCTGAATGGAAGTCCCCTCAGCAATGTTCCAACATCTAGTGGAAAGCCTTCCCAGAAGAGTGGAGGCTGTTAAAGGGGGGACCAACTCCATATTAATGCCCATGATTTTGGAATGAGACGTTCGACGAGCAGATGTCCACATACACTACATGACCAAAGGTGTCTGTGACCAACAGTATTCCCAGTCATGTGAAATACATAGATTAGGGTCTATTGAATTTATTTCAACTGACTGATTTCCTTATATGAACTGTAACTCAGTAAAATCTTTGAAATTGGTGCATGTTGCATTTATATTTTTCTTCAGTACATATTTTCAATAAATCGTAAAAAAAAAAAAATCATTAATTGTACTGTAGTTATTTATTTTTTAGGTATACTTGTACTTTCACAACCACAGAAAAAAAAGAACACTATATTACAACCAGAATCATCATGAAATGAACAACGACAAATCACTGACAAGGATGTCAAGAGAGGTTACACTGCGATCATATTTTTATACCATGTCTTAAAGATGGAACCACAAACTTTGCATTCAAATCGTCAGTAATTGCAATGATAAGGCCCTCCATAGACTTAGAGATGAAGGATACCTAGAACAATGTATCTGCTTACTGGATAAGACATCATACCATTCTGGCTTTAAATTGGATAGAAATAAATAGCAATCAATTTGAATTTGTTTATAAAGATCAATGAGGAAGGCGAAAATACACTTTGTCTGTTTACCATTAGTAAAAACTAGGCTAGTTTCAGTCTAGTTTGCATAGTGACATGTACAAGCTGTTGACCGAGCCTTGCCTGACACCTACTGTAAGAAAGCTTACAGTAAGGATGGATTGAAATTGACATAAATGGGTGCCTGGAGGAAAATGAAGGAGGGTCATGCTTAGTCAATTTTATTCAAGAGGAGTGTTTAGTATTTGTTTCTATCTAGTCCAGGGGAGCATCATAATTTGTAATTGATGAAATTTCTATATGTCTCAGTGTTTTAGAATTAGTTGCTTATAAGGAGATGTGTGCCCGATGCCACCCCTCATCTATGATTCTCCACTGGGCATGCTATTTGAGTGCCCTTATAAGCTATTTAGTATGGTCTCAATCAAATGACCCATACCCTATAGGCCAGGGTTCTCCAGCTGGTCCCACAAGTTTTTTTTTGAGTGTGGAATTTTCATTGTTGGACATAAAAGACTGTAAAGACACCAGGAAATCAGCTCCAAGTGGTTTTAATTTAAGAAATCTGTTCCCAAGTATTTCCACGCATAATAGACACGTGATCATATACAAATGTAAGTAAGGTTTGGAATGATTATGTTTTAGTCAAACATTATATCCGTTTGGGCTTCTTGTGGTCAATTTGCAGTCTACAAATGATTTGTAATTATGTTCTGGCCACCTGACCATCCGCTCCAGAAAAATATTGTCCCGCGGCTGAATCTAGTTAATGATCCCTGCTATAGGCTACGAAGTGCATCCTCAGACAAGCACAGAACAAAGTTATATTTATTTCTAAGATAGCTGCCGGGATGGTGTCAATAAAACTAGGCTGCATTACACACCGCAATGGATATTCCAACCCTGAGCCCCGGCCTGCTCTGCTCTTGCTGATCAAAAACCTTTTTTGTGTACTGCCTAACCAATGCTGTGCTGTGTAGGCATATGTTGGTAGTTCAGGAGGAGACTCAAAGGCTTCTTCCAAAAATAATATTTTATTAGGCCTAGTCCAAAAAATGGACTATCTTGCCCATGTTCTGTTCAGTTCAGTTCAGTTTGAGAAGGAGAGCGTGAAGATGAGGAGGATCGGAGGTAAACTTTGATAGCTTGCTATTATAATAGATTTGATTAAAAACGATATGTTTCTTTCCCATTATGTAGGCCTATTTACCAGAGGTAAATAATAAGCCAGGTTCCAGCAACTTACATTGTGGTGCTGAGACTTGAAGCAGCAGCCACGGCACAATCAATCAGAAACAGCTCATGGTGCTGAAAGTAGCCATAGTTCATTTGAACCATATTCATTTTTATTAGACTTTACTAACAAGAGGGCTTTGTGTTGGAGCCTGTATCTTCTTATTTAAGAAATAAGAGGTAGGCCTACCTGTCTGACAGATGAAATTAGGCTGCTATGCCATGTCATATGCCTACTTTTTACTAAAGAGAATGGCAAAAAGCACAGCCCCTTGTTATCTTAAGATTTTGAAGAAAATAGAATGGATCCGATTATATAGGGTGATCTATAAAATCGCTTTCGTCCGCGATGCTTTATGCTAGAAACAATCTGCAATCATTGGGGATATCATTGTTTCGTTTCTTTGACATTGAGAGGCTGATCTACAACCTCTTATATCCGAGAAGACAAAAAAATGACTTTGCTTGGGAAGCAATCTAATTCTGTCACTATCAATTGATTGAGCTATTCACTTTCTGTACAATAAAATATGTTTAAACTCAGACAGCTTTGAGGGAAGCACTTACGACCTTCTCTCACTGGGTTAAGCCATGGAGGAAGAGTAGCCAGCAGTTAAAGCTTAAATTTTTCTGTGTCAGTAGGCCTACTCTGTCTGGGGTGGAAAGTTAGGCCTACTCTGTCTGGGGTGGAAAGGTAGGCCTACTCTGTCTGGGGTGGAAAGTTAAGCCTACTCTGTCTGGGGTGGAAAGGTAGGCCTACTCTGTCTGGGGTGGAAAGTTAGGCCTACTCTGTCTGGGGTGGAAAGTTAGGCCTACTCTGTCTGGGGTGGAAAGTTAGGCCTACTCTGTCTGGGGTGGAAAGTTAGGCCTACTCTGTCTGGGGTGGAAAGTTAGGCCTACTCTGTCTGGGGTGGAAAGTTAGGCCTACTCTGTCTGGGGTGGAAAGTTAGGCCTACTCTGTCTGGGGTGGAAAGTTAGGCCTACTCTGTCTGGGGTGGAAAGTTAGGCCTACTCTGTCTGGGGTGGAAAGTTAGGCCTACTCTGTCTGGGGTGGAAAGGTAGGCCTACTCTGTCTGGGGTGGAAAGTTAGGCCTACTCTGTCTGGGGTGGAAAGTTAGGCCTACTCTGTCTGGGGTGGAAAGTTAGGCCTACTCTGTCTGGGGTGGAAAGTTAGGCCTACTCTGTCTGGGGTGGAAAGTTAGGCCTACTCTGTCTGGGGTGGAAAGTTAGGCCTACTCTGTCTGGGGTGGAAAGTTAGGCCTACTCTGTCTGGGGTGGAAAGGTAGGCCTACTCTGTCTGGGGTGGAAAAGGTAGGCCTACTCTGTCTGGGGTGGAAAAGGTAGGCCTACTCTGTCTGGGGTGGAAAAGGTAGGCCTACTCTGTCTGGGGTGAAAAGGTAGGCCTACTCTGTCTGGGGTGGAAAGTTAGGCCTACTCTGTCTGCGGTGGAAAAGGTAGGCCTACTCTGTCTGGGGTGGAAAAGGTAGGCCTACTCTGTCTGGGGTGGAAAAGGTAGGCCTACTCTGTCTGGGGTGGAAAAGGTAGGCCTACTCTGTCTGGGGTGGAAAAGGTAGGCCTACTCTGTCTGGGGTGGAAAAGGTAGGCCTACTCTGTCTGGGGTGAAAAGGTAGGCCTACTCTGTCTGGGGTGGAAAAGGTAGGCCTACTCTGTCTGGGGTGGAAAGTTAGGTCTACTCTGTCTGGGGTGGAAAGTTAGGCCTACTCTGTCTGGGGTGGAAAGTTAGGCCTACTCTGTCTGGGGTGGAAAGTTAGGTCTACTCTGTCTGGGGTGGAAAGTTAGGCCTACTCTGTCTGGGGTGGAAAAGGTAGGCCTACTCTGTCTGGGGTGGAAAGGTAGGCCTAACTTTTGAAAGTACCATGTTCAGATTCATAATGACATCTCAGATTTAATTATTTGCAAACAGGGCCAGTGTTGTTGCAAACAAGACACACTGATTTGACAGTAGAGAAATTTGACAAGATGAACAGATAGCCTCTCTCTCCGTCCCTTCGTTTGGTAATTTGTGCAGCATTAAACAAATATTCTAATATGTAAAATTACGTAGAACTGCATGACATGATAATAGATTCATGCAATGCTTTTACTATAAAGGAGATCTTTCTACCCCTACTCTGGTTCACATTGGTCTGCAAACCCACAACCTTCTAGCCTCAGCCATGTGCGCTCTCAAAAGTCATTTGTTGCCATGTAATGCTTACAGGACGAAGAACAGTTTGTAAAACTGCACATGTAAGGCTCTGGTCTGTCCCAGAAGTGAGGCTAAACGCTAGACGTACTCTGCTATCCACTTAGGTTTATTATTATTGTGTGTTCAGGGAGGGTTTTTAGGTCAAATATATTTTGCTGAAGGGAGGGCCATACATTTTCATTTCAAAGTGGTCCAATTTTCTCCATGTAACCCTTATCATAAATAACGTTTACTCCCTAAATGCAGGCTATTTCAGTAGTGTTGCTGAAACTTAGCCTTGCACAACAGACATGTCAGGTGAAACCACTGTCTATAAATGGTCTAGTGACATGCTGTCCTGGGATTTCTCCTATGTTCATCTGCTGCCAGATTACTCCTGTGTTCATCTCCAGACATCCGTCCTAAACATTGAGAGAGCAGAGTTGGGCTATGGCTCCTAAGCATCACCTGCCTCTGGAGCGGTGGCACTGCACAGAGCAGCAGCTGGCTTAGGGAATACGCGTCACTGTGCTGGTGGTGGCGGGTCCGGGGCCCGTTTGGGTGAGGGTGCGGTGGTGACTACGACAGTGGACATTGACTTGGGGGAGCCTGCTGCAGAGCGCTGCTGGAGCTGCTGGGCTGGCACCGTCTGGATCCGCACCTGGAAGAGACAGATACATCAGCCACTCCTACCAACTACTATACCTGATGGGTCAGGTGTTCCCCCATCATATGGTCAGGAACAATTCTTGTCCTGCAACAAAATGCAGTTTGTTTGGGAGCTGGGTGAGTAACGGATAACAGGTGAGCTGCTGACTGACCTGTGTGGCCTGTCCCTGCTGCTGCAGCTGCTGTAACTGTTGAGCCGTGACAAAGCTGACTGGCTTGTTCCCAGCTATCAGCT
>NC_092175.1:30827899-30855399 GCF_045791955.1 Oncorhynchus clarkii lewisi | reverse complement strand
TGTGTGGATGTGTTTATGTCTGTGTGGATGTGTGTGAATGTGTTTATGTTTGAGTGGTTGTGTGTGTATGTGTGTGGATGTGTTTATGTCTGTCTGTCGGTGTGTGTGTGGATGTGTGTGGATGTTTTTATGTCTGTCTGTCTGTGCGTGTGTGTGTGTGTGTGTGTGTGTGTGTGTGTGTGTGTGTGTGTGTGTGTGTGTGTGTGTGTGTGTGTGTGTGTGTGTGTGTGTGTGTGAATGAGTGCATGTGTGTTAAGGTGCTAAGTACACACACTAAAGAGTCAAAAACAATGTTTGGAGCACAATAATGTAGGGTGTTCAAGGGGTTGGTTTGATGGGAAGTTATGATGTCATCGACCTCCCCCCTTGCTTGAGGAACAACAGAAGATCAATAGAGAACAAAAGAGGAAAGCCCCCTCCCCTCCCCCCACTTGTGCTATGTCATGATTTACCTAGAGCACTTATTGAGATGTCCCTTTTGTTAAGTAAATCTGGTGTTAGATGTGGTGAAAAGGAGAGTGGGCCGAAGAGTGTTTAGCATCCCCAGTGGCTGTGCAAGCGCAGCGAGAATACTCTCTGGCCTGCTCTCCAGGCACCATCGCATGAGCCTGAAGACACAGACTCTGACCAAACTTGAGTTTCTGAAAGGGAATTCAAAGGCACTGAAGACTGGGGCATTTTTTGGTACATTTGTATTCAATTCTAAGTCACAGCCTATATGAACAGTTTAAAGACTATATTGATTTAATTCAACAAAATGTTGTTTAAATCCTGAGAGCTTATTGTTCCTGCCAGCCTGGTGTATCACACTTGCAAATGCTTCACAATGTATTTATTTGTAGGCTATAACCTTAAAATAATAGGCTAGTAATACAGCCTAAATAATCCCTTTTCATTGGGCTACCTGTCTGGCTCCTGACCTATTTACAGTGTGTGTATATCCGGTACAATAGCACTATTTGAATTGATGAGGGCTTCATACAGTCACATTTTCAAGTTGTTTATTAAAATACTTTTCATTCAAATCATATGGTTTAGTTTCAATACTTCCAAACCAAATAGTTGGTCCAGGTCGTCACCATAATAGACAGGTGTTGGCTAAAATGCTGATGATGATTTTAATGAATTCATTTAAGGAGCTGCAGTTTCTTTCTTCCTGTGAGAAAAGAGCAGTTGGAAAGGACATGGAGTGGTGAGCGATGAGCGGGATTTCCAACCACTCTACTCCGCTCACATACTCTGTATCCTGCACAACTTCAATCTTTGGAGAAGGTCAAATGGAAGAGGTCAGATGTTCTCTCTGAACGAGGTTTGTATGCAATGAAGGTGCAGAGGCCTGTGAAATGCTGTCATGGGATCAGAGAGTTCAGCTGGAGTTGTCAGTCATGAAGTGGGATTAAAAGGTGAAGAAGGAGTGAAGAAATCCCCTTGTCTAACAGTTTGGTGAGAATGAAGAGCAGCAGTTGGGACCCTGGCCAAGTTCATCCTTAAAACCGAACACACCTTGATAAGGAAGTTATGAGGTCATCACAGGCACTCAGCTTTCGACCATGGCCACATTTACAGAAACACACACACATAAATATATCACGTCATATGACTCCTCTCACCTAAAGTCATTGATTCTGACTCTTTTTAGATTTTTTGGGGGAATAACTAGTGTTTTCCCATTCACTACTCCCCTGTTCCCAGAAGAGCCAGAGGGGCCTAGAAGCCTGGGGCTTGAGTTTCAGCACAGTGCTGACTTGGGAGGGGAGGCAGGGTATGTGTGGCAGGACAGCCTAGTCTCATAGACTAGACGTAACATAGTAAATGTAAATCCGGGACACCAAATGACTGTGTTAGGTTTGGTATGTTTACATAAGACAAGGTTACTGAAGGCATAAACAAAAGTACGGTGATTGGTGGGTGTATAACCTGAACATTTAGCAACCCAAAGGTTGCGTGGTCGAATCTCATCACAGACAACTTTAGCATTTTAGCTTATTAGCAACTACTTACTACTTTTTAGCTAATTTGTAACTACTTGGCATATTTGCTAACCCTTCCCCTAACTTTAACACTTTAATCTAACTCCTAAACCTAACCCAAACCTTAACCCTAACCCCTAGCCTAGCTAACGTTGGCAAATTCGTAACATATTGTACGAATTGCAATTTGTAACACACCATACTAATTGGAGAGTCTACCCTTGAGTCCAGGTTGTACAGGAAGGCCCCTTTGTTTCCTCCTCAGATGGTGGGGGAAGATCTGGATGAGAGATAAAGGGACAGGGGACAAGATGGGATGGCGTGGATGTGTGGACAGGGGGAAAGATGGATAGAGGAAGTTATTGACAGACAAGGGGGATGAGGGATATGTGATGATGACTATATAAACACAAACGTAAGCTTGAGTAAAGACTGGTTGTGGACACAAGACAGACTGGTTGACAGAGAGATGGATGGACATACTTATAGTTGAATAGATAAAACTAAATGTTGTAACGTCAGTCCCCAACTACCAAGAGGTACTTTCCTTAGAGTCTGCCCAGAAGAAGATGTCTATATGGAATGATTGTTATAAAGTAAGCAGACAGTTCTTAACAACCTCCACTATATACACAGACTCTCTCACACACACACCTGTCTTTCTGCTCTGTCTCTCCCTAGGCCCCCACCACCCTGGCTCCACACTTGAGTGCACACAGGAATGTAAGGGGAATGACACAATCCTTTAAGTGCTGAAACCTGATTGGCCCAGTCTTTTATCTCTTCAACAACAGCCCTAATGGATAGGCATTCAGATAGGGGTTAAAGGTCATGCAGACAGACACTAGGAACCAGAGCTAGCTCACTACCCATCTATCTCTCACACACACCCATCTCTCACACACCCACTCACACAGACACACACACCCATATGCACGCACACCGCCTGGGACTGCCTATGTTGAAAATATCCAATTATAAAACCATTTCAAACTGGGACACTCCAACTCTTTTGTTTGCGAGGGGATTTAACAGCAGGACTGAATGGCATATTTCTACAGCAACCCCCAATAAACGTTGATTTGATTCGAAGTGTGGGTCTGGAGAGGGCATTTATTGTTTTACATTGGGGGAAGGGTCAGAGGTCAGTGGGCTTGGAGGGGTCATCTTCTCATTGTTTATTTGCAGCACATGAAAGCCTCTGTGACACACTTCCTCTGAAACAGCGTAGTGGAGGGCACGGGAGGGCCATGGGACCTGGGACTGACTCAGCAACAACACAGATAACAGAAGCACGTACATTATCTTTAATGATTTGAAAAACCCAACACCCAGATTAAGATTATAGTCTGTGTGAGTAACTCAATAAATCAATCAAATGTATTTATAAAGTATTTTTTAAATCAGCAGATGTGCTGTGCAGAAACCCAGCCTAAAACACCAAACAGCAAGCAATGCAGATGTAGAAGCACAGTGGCTAGGAAAAACTCCCTAGAAAACGAAGAAGAATCCTAGAGAGGAACCAGGCTCTGAGGGGTGGCCAGTTTCTTCTAGCTGTACTGGATAGTGAGGAACCAGGCTCTGAGGGGTGGCCAGTCCTCTTCTGTCTGTACTGGGTAGAGAGGAATCAGGCTCTGAGGGGTGGCCAGTCTCTTCTAGCTGTACTGGATAGAGAGGAACCAGGCTCTGAGGGGTGGCCAGTCCTCTTCTGTCTGTACTGGGTAGAGAGGAACCAGGCTCTGAGGGGTGGCCAGTCCTCTTCTGTCTGTACTGGGTAGAGAGGAATCAGGCTCTGAGGGGTGGCCAGTCCTCTTCTGTCTGTACTGGGTAGAGAGGAACCAGGCTCTGAGGGGTGGCCAGTCCTCTTCTGTCTGTACTGTGTAGAGAGGAACCAGGCTCTGAGGGGTGGCCAGTCCTCTTCTGTCTGTACTGGGTAGAGAGGAATCAGGCTCTGAGGGGTGGCCAGTCCTCTTCTGTCTGTACTGGGTAGAGAGGAACCAGGCTCTGAGGGGTGGCCAGTCCTCTTCTGTCTGTACTGGGTAGAGAGGAACCAGGCTCTGAGGGGTGGCCAGTCCTCTTCTGTCTGTACTGGGTAGAGAGGAACCAGGCTCTGAGGGGTGGCCAGTCCTCTTCTGTCTGTACTGGGTAGAGAGGAACCAGGCTCTGAGGGGTGGCCAGTCCTCTTCTGTCTGTACTGGGTAGAGAGGAACCAGGCTCTGAGGGGTGGCCAGTCCTGTTCTGTCTGTACTGGGTAGAGAGGAACCAGGCTATGAGGGGTGGCCAGTCCTCTTCTGGCTGTGCCGGGTGGAAATTATAAGAGTATATGGCCATTAAGGCCAGATTGTTCATATATTCTTCAAGATGACCAGCAGGGTCAAATAATAATCACAGTGGTTGTAGAGGGTGCAACATGTCAGTGCCTCAAGAGTACAGGTCGAGACAGCAGGTGCGGTGGAGAGAGAGAGTCGAAAACAGCAGAAAACAGTCTGTGGTGAGCTCTCTGTGGGCTGCTCTGAGATGGGGCAGTGGACGTGCTGTTAACAGGGTTGTTCGTAGCAGAGTGAGAGCAGAGCACTACTCCAGAGGACTAAGGGCTGAGGAGCAGGGGGGAGAACACACAGGAGAGGGTCAGTGAACAGAGTCAAGGACAAGCTGAGAGGTCTCTGGGGTACGGGTTGTCCCTCTGAAGGAAGGAGCAGGAGAGAGAGGAATGTCCGTGAGGGAGATAAACTGAAATGGGTGAGGGTTGGGGGGAGGGGGGGGGGGGTGTAGGCTCAATTCCCAAACCACAACCCCCCTCCCCCTCCCTCACTGTGGAGGTCACAGTATCTGTGGGGAGGAATGTTTGAAACAAGAGCTGCCAAAGAAACGGATCACCTTAAAACGATTAGGAATATGGATGATATACTGAAGTTGGCTGTGTATATGTGTGAATGTGTGTGTGTACTCCATTTTTGGGATGCTTCACTTAGTATGCATGATAGTGTGTGGGCTTACTTGTGTTTCACTTTGTATGTGTGTGTGTGTGTGTGTGTGTGTGTGTGTGTGTGTGTGCATTCATGTGTGTGCATTTGAGAACTCTAAAGGGAGTGTGTGTAATATGTGTGTTATAACAAGCTCAGCTGCCTGTTAAAAGAGGAGCAGGAGTCCTAGGTGATAAACACTGGTGTGTGTCTTTATTGTGACTGAATACACATTACACACAGAAAGGAGGGGGAATCAAAACATACTTATCTACACAATATTTTAAAAGGCAACTTTATAAAAGATAGGTCCCTGTTTTCATAACAGATCCTCAATGTGAAGACCACTTACCCACAATCCTTTAGTTAACAAGGAAGCACACAATCTCCCCAAACATAAACATGTGAAACTGTTGGCATCTGAAGGGACTTTGTATGGTAGATCTAACTGTATCACCCTGGGAGGGCTTTCCGCTTTATAGAAAAGGCATTTTGATTTCAAATCACATAGAATATCAAATGGCACTAGAGCAAGACGGAAACACACCAACAGTAATATCAATCAAGTAATGAGAGGCCAGGCTGCTGTCTGTCCAGGTCAAGTCGTCCAATTAGAAAATACTTAAGCAGTGTTCTCTTAGTCTCGTTAACCACGGTCAGGGGCCTCCTTCAGTCTGAGTGTGTGGAAGTGTGCTGCCCAGTCCAGCAGCAACAGGAGGTGGAAATGCCCAGCCAGCCATACCCCAAGACAAACACAGGAAGTACTGCAGCTTCTGAGAGGAGCAGAGGTGTAGTCAGACAGAGATATCTCTATCTCTGACTAAAAAACCCAACTTCTCTGTTCAGCCTATAAAAGTGCTGATCTCAGTCCTGCTCTCCTCCCACACAGCTGACCCAGGAGAGTCATGCACAGTCACTGAGGAAGATGAGGAGAGGAAGGCTTGTATGACTACAGTCTGTTCTGGTCTAAATGCCTACATTAACCATAACACCTGAGGAAAGGCAAGGCATTTTGAAAACGTGAGGCCCATCCGGTAAGAGTCCAAACACACATTTTCCAGTCCGCTGAAAGAGCTGTAATCACATCATCATATAATCCACATGGATGAATAATCCAAGACACAACATTTGTGAAAGTGTCACCATGTTGCAGTAGCGTCATCCGCTACTGGCTAGTTCATATTCTTCATCGTGAAATACACCAATAGAAAAGCTATAGTCCTTAGGTTGACGTTGATCTGTGCTTCCACTAGTATCACCAGTGTGTTCAGGACCACAGGTAAACATTCAAGCAGTGAAGCAGAGGAGGAGTAGTGAGGGTGAACTGGCCAGTGAGGCAGTCTCCCACCAGACCCCAGCACCAGGCCTGACTGACCGCTCAGTGGTCAATAAGGACAGGTTGAACAGGTTGGAGGGAAGGTCGTCTATAATAAGTTCGTATTGAGGCTCTGTCACGACACTGATGGACTTCATGTCTAAGAAGGGACTGGTACCAGGGTGAGGAACTGCGTGGGTGCAGCACCACAGGGTGCTGGATAGGTCCATGGGTGTGCGATGTTCTGTGTGGTGTGTGCGTGCTGGTGTCTGTGTTGGGTCAGGGCAAGAGGTCAGGGGTCAAGTTGAGTTGTGCTGGGGTTAGAAGCGTATGGTTCCAGGGCTCTTGGTCATGGTCAGAGTCTGGATGCTGGACAGGATCTTCCTCTGGTGTCCAGCCAAGATCACTCCCAGACGCAGCAGGTCCCTGAGAAGAAGGACATACTATTAGATAAACAGACAGACAGATAGACAGACAGACTGATGCATAGGCAGACAGACAGACAGATAGACAGATAGGCAGACAGACCGACAGACAGACTGATAGACAGATAGACATGCAGACAGACTGATAGACAGGCAGACAGACAGACTGACACATAGGCAGACAGACAGACAGGCAGACAGATAGACAGATAGACAGATAGACAGACAGACAGACAAACATCTATATTGTTGTAGGTATGAACTCACTCAGCAGTGATCTGGGCCAACAGGTCTACAGAGGTGAATCCAGCCTGGAGGAAGCTGTCCTCGTAGCGCTCCATCTTGATGGCCCTCAGCCACTCCCCCACGGAGCCACACGCTGAGGGGGCCGGGGGGGCCCGCTGGTCCAGCAGGGGGTGGGATGGCCTAGGGACAGGGGACACACACAGGGACACGTCACACACACACCAGGGGACTCACAGGCATGTCTACGGAGTAGGGGCGGGATCTAAGGCTGCATAAGTGACAGGCAACAACAATGGCTGCTGGAGGGGAGGGGGCATGGGCCAGACTGTGAGTGACAGGTCAGTATTTGGGGTGGGAGAGGGGGAGAGGATAGGCACAGCTAGAGCTTGACAGGTCACAGCAGGACAGAGGAGGGACAGTAGACTGACTCTCTGAAAGACAGGACTGTATTCTAGGAATGAAGTAGTGGAGACTGTTGATCTATTAGGGGACAGGATATACAGTACTCCAGCTGGTTAGACAGTCATTTCCCTGTCTTTACCTCAGGCTTTGTGTTTAAACCCACACTACCTTATCTGACTCTCCCACACACCCTCCACACCCACCCCTCTCGCCTATAGATCTGTGCCCACTCACCCTGCACCATCCTGGGCCATGATCTTGAGCGAGGCAGGGTTGCGGATCAGCTTGTCCAGGGCACTAACGATGGCGGCAAAGCGAGGGCGGGCCGAGCGCTCCTTCTGCCAGCAGTCCAGCATCAGCTGGTGGAGGTGGGTGGGGCAGTCAGGGGGCGGGGGTAGGCGGTAGTCCTGCTCGATGGCGTTGATCACGTCCTGGTTGCTCATGTCCCAGTAGGGCCTCTCTCCGAACGACATGACCTCCCACATGACGATGCCGTAGCTCCAGGCGTCGGAGGCTGAGGTGAACTTCCTGAAGGCGATGGCCTCTGGGGCGGTCCAGCGGATAGGGATCTTACCACCCTGATAGAAGACAGGAGTCAACAACCACACACCATGACCATCTGTAGTCAACAACCACACACCATGACCATCTGTAGTCTACAACCACACACCATGACCATCTGTAGTCAACAACCACACATCATGACCATATGTAGTCAACAACCACACACCATGATCATCTGTAGTCAACAACCACACACCATGACCATATGTAGTCAACAACCACACACCATGATCATCTGTAGTCAACAACCACACACCATGACCATCTGTAGTCTACAACCACACACCATGACCATATGTAGTCAACAACCACACACCATGATCATATGTAGTCAACAACCACACACCATGATCATCTGTAGTCAACAACCACACACCATGATCATATGTAGTCAACAACCACACACCATGGTCATCTGTAGTTAACAACCACAAACCATGACCATCTGTAGTCAACAACCACACACCATGACCATATGTAGTCAACAACCACACACCATGACCATATGTAGCCAACAACCACACACCATGACCATCTGTAGTCAACAACCACACACCATGACCATATGTAGTCAACATCCACACACCATGATCATATGTAGTCAACAACCATACACCATGACCATCTGTAGTCAACAACCACACACCATGCCCATCTGTATTCAACAACCACACACCATGACCATCTGTAGTCTACAACCACACACCATGATCATCTGTAGTCAACAACCACACACCATGACCATATGTAGTCAACAACCACACACCATGACCATATGTAGTCAACAACCACACACACTGACCATATGTAGTCAACAACCACACACCATGATCATCTGTAGTCAACAACCACACACCATGACCATCTGTAGTCAACAACCACACACCATGACCATCTTTTGTCAACAACCACACACCATGACCATATGTAGTCAACAACCACACACCATGACCATCTGTAGTCAACAACCACACACCATGACCATATGTAGTCAACAACCACACACCATGACCATCTGTAGTCAACAACCACACACCATGACCATCTGTAGTCAACAACTACACACCATGACCATATGTAGTCAACAACCACACACCATGATCATCTGTAGTCAACAACCACACACCATGACCATCTGTAGTCAACAACCATACACCATGACCATCTGTAATCAACAAACATACACCAGGACCATCTGTAGTCAACAACCACACACCATGATCATATGTAGTCAACAACCACACACCATGACCATCCTTAGTCAACAACCACACACCATGATCATCTGTAGTCAACAACCATACACCATGACCATATGTAGTCACAACCACACACCATGACCATATGTAGTCAACAACCACACACCATGACAATCTGTAGTCAACAACCACACACCATGACCATCTGTAGTCAACAACCATACACCATGACCATATGTAGTAAACAACCACACACCCTGACCATCTGTAGTCAACAACCATACACCATGACCATCTGTAGTCAACAACCATACACCATGACCATATGTAGTCAACAACCACACACCATGATCATATGTAGTCAACAACCACACACCATGACCATCTGTAGTCAACAACCATACACCATGACCATCTGTAGTCAACAACCATACACCATGACCATCTGTAGTCAACAACCATACACCATGACCATATGTAGTCAACAACCACACACCATGATCATATGTAGTCAACAACCACACACCATGACCATCTGTAGTCAACAACCATACACCATGACCATCTGTAGTCAACAACCATACACCATGATCATATGTAGTCAACAACCACACACCATGACCATCTGTAGTCAACAACCATACACCATGACCATCTGTAGTCAACAACCACACACCATGATCATCTGTAGTCAACAACCATACACCATGACCATCTGTAGTCAACAACCATACACCATGACCATCTGTAGTCAACAACCACACACCATGACCATATGTAGTCAACAACCATACACCATGACCATCTGTAGTCAACAACCATACACCATGACCATCTGTAGTCAACAACCATACACCATGATCATCTGTAGTCAACAACCATACACCATGGCCATCTGTAGTCAACAACAATACACCATGACCATATGCACACACACACAAAGGGCTTGGTGTTGAGGAAGAACAGGGTGCAGTAGTCTCACCAGAGAGCTGGTGTAGGTGGGGTCTGAGGAGTTCTCCTGGAGGAAACGGGACAGGCCGAAGTCAGACACCTTACACACCAGGTTGCTGTTGACCAGGATGTTGCGGGCGGCCAGGTCTCTGTGGACGTAGCTCATCTCAGACAGGTACTTCATGCCCGACGCGATGCCACGCAGCATGCCCACCAATTGGATGGGAGTGAACTGACCATCGTTCAACTACAGAGAGAGAGACGAAAGAGTTAGAGATCTGGAAGAAACAATTCAATATGTGTGTAAGAGGGATGGGTTGTGGGAGAGTCAGAGACCAGAAGTGACATAGTGAAATAATGACGCATAAGGAAGGGGTTGTGTGTGTGTTTGTGTTTGTTTGTGTGTGTCTGTGTTTGTGTGTGTGTGTCTGTGTGCCTTTCTGTGTGTGTGGAAGGCTCAGAGACTGACCCTAAGGAAGGAGTCAAGCGCTCCGTTCTCCATGAACTCAGTGAGGATCATGACGGGACAGGAGGCAGTGATGATGCCCTCCAGGTGGATGATGTTGGGGTGCTGGAACTGGCCCATGATGCTAGCCTCCGACAGGAAGTCCCGCCTCTGTTTGTCCGTGTAGCCACTCTTCAGGGTCTTGATGGCCACGTAGTTCTCCTTCTTCCCTGGGACCTTCAGCCTCCCCCGACACACCTCCCCAAACTCCCCTAGAGACAAGCAAGTGAAACATGAGTCAGTACAATACATACATGATAGTACAGCAGCCTATCCACAAGTCTGTTTAATAATATCACAGAGAGACAGCCTATCCACCAGTCTGTTTAATAATATCACAGAGAGACAGCCTATCCACCAGTCTGTTTAATAATATCACAGACAGACAGCCTATCCACCAGTCTGTTTAATAATATCACAGAGACAGCCTATCCACCAGTCTGTTTAATAATATCACAGAGAGACAGCCTATCCACCAGTCTGTTTAATAATATCACAGAGACAGCCTATCCACCAGTCTGTTTAATAATATCACAGAGAGACAGCCTATCCACCAGTCTGTTTAATAATATCACAGAGAGACAGCCTATCCACCAGTCTGTTTAATAATATCACAGAGACAGCCTATCCACCAGCCTGTTTAATAATATCACAGAGACAGCCTATCCACCAGTCTGTTTAATAATATCACAGAGACAGCCTATCCACCAGTCTGTTTAATAATATCACAGAGAGACAGCCTATCCACCAGTCTGTTTAATAATATCACAGAGACAGCCTATCCACCAGTCTGTTTAATAATATCACAGAGAGACAGCCTATCCACCAGTCTGTTTAATAATATCACAGAGAGACAGCCTATCCACCAGTCTGTTTAATAATATCACAGAGACAGCCTATCCACAAGCCTGTTTAATAATATCACAGAGACAGCCTATCCACAAGCCTGTTTAATAATATCACAGAGACAGCCTATCCACCAGCCTGTTTAATAATATCACAGAGACAGCCTATCCACCAGCCTGTTTAATAATATCACAGAGAGACAGCCTATCTACCAGTCTGTTTAATAATATCACAGAGAGACAGCCTATCCACCAGTCTGTTTAATAATATCACAGAGAGACAGCCTATCCACCAGTCTGTTTAATAATATCACAGAGAGACAGCCTATCCACCAGTCTGTTTAATAATATCACAGAGAGACAGCCTATCCACCAGTCTGTTTAATAATATCACAGAGACAGCCTATCCACCAGTCTGT
Organism: Oncorhynchus clarkii lewisi; assembly: GCF_045791955.1. Taxonomy (NCBI): domain Eukaryota; kingdom Metazoa; phylum Chordata; class Actinopteri; order Salmoniformes; family Salmonidae; genus Oncorhynchus; species Oncorhynchus clarkii. The sequence goes on along the minus strand of NC_092175.1, from coordinate 30,843,595 downwards.
TTAATAATATCACTGAGAGACAGCCTATCCACCAGTCTGTTTAATAATATCACAGAGAGACAGCCTATCCACCAGTCTGTTTAATAATATCACAGAGAGACAGCCTATCCACCAGTCTGTTTAATAATATCACAGAGAGACAGCCTATCCACCAGTCTGTTTAATAATATCACAGAGACAGCCTATCCACCAGTCTGTTTAATAATATCACAGAGACAGCCTATCCACCAGCCTGTTTAATAATATCACAGAGACAGCCTATCCACCAGTCTGTTTAATAATATCACAGACAGACAGCCTATCCACCAGTCTGTTTAATAATATCACAGAGACAGCCTATCCACCAGTCTGTTTAATAATATCACAGAGAGACAGCCTATCCACCAGTCTGTTTAATAATATCACAGAGAGACAGCCTATCCACAAGCCTGTTTAATAATATCACAGAGAGATAGCCTATCCACCAGTCTGTTTAATAATATCACAGAGAGACAGCCTATCCACCAGTCTGTTTAATAATATCACAGAGAGACAGCCTATCCACCAGTCTGTTTAATAATATCACAGACAGACAGCCTATCCACCAGTCTGTTTAATAATATCACAGAGACAGCCTATCCACCAGTCTGTTTAATAATATCACAGAGAGACAGCCTATCCACCAGTCTGTTTAATAATATCACAGAGACAGCCTATCCACCAGTCTGTTTAATAATATCACAGAGACAGCCTATCCACCAGTCTGTTTAATAATATCACAGAGAGACAGCCTATCCACCAGTCTGTTTAATAATATCACAGAGAGACAGCCTATCCACCAGTCTGTTTAATAATATCACAGAGAGACAGCCTATCCACAAGCCTGTTTAATAATATCACAGAGAGATAGCCTATCCACCAGTCTGTTTAATAATATCACAGAGAGACAGCCTATCCACCAGTCTGTTTAATAATATCACAGAGAGACAGCCTATCCACCAGTCTGTTTAATAATATCACAGACAGACAGCCTATCCACCAGTCTGTTTAATAATATCACAGAGACAGCCTGTCCACCAGTCTGTTTAATAATATCACAGAGAGACAGCCTATCCACCAGTCTGTTTAATAATATCACAGAGACAGCCTATCCACCAGTCTGTTTAATAATATCACAGAGACAGCCTATCCACCAGTCTGTTTAATAATATCACAGAGAGACAGCCTATCCACCAGTCTGTTTAATAATATCACAGAGACAGCCTATCCACCAGCCTGTTTAATAATATCACAGAGACAGCCTATCCACCAGTCTGTTTAATAATATCACAGAGACAGCCTATCCACCAGTCTGTTTAATAATATCACAGAGAGACAGCCTATCCACCAGTCTGTTTAATAATATCACAGACAGACAGCCTATACACCAGTCTGTTTAATAATATCACAGAGACAGCCTATCCACCAGCCTGTTTAATAATATCACAGAGAGACAGCCTATCCACCAGTCTGTTTAATAATATCACAGAGACAGCCTATCCACCAGCCTGTTTAATAATATCACAGAGACAGCCTATCCACCAGCCTGTTTAATAATATCACAGAGACAGCCTATCCACCAGCCTGTTTAATAATATCACAGAGATAGCCTGAGACCCACCGGCACCAATGACCTCCTCGATCTTGACAAAGGAAACATCGATCTCCTTGGCAAACTCCCGTACGGCTTCGTTAGGGTCCTCGTAGGTAAAGGGGTCAATATAGACCTTGACTCCTGAGGAGAGGAGGGGGGAATTAAACGACGAACCGGCCATGGTCACATACTGACTAAAATATGAATTTGAACAAATCTGTATGCACTATTTGCGTGTGTGTGTGTGTGTGTACTCACCTTGGCCCAGGAGGTACTGTCCATGTTTGTCACTCAGCTCTGGGTCCTTCATTCTACTGTGTCTGCTGTGGAAAAGAACCGAGTGTGGGAGAGGAAGGAGGGAGAGGGGGAAAGAGTGTGGGAGAGGAAGGAGGGAGAGGGGGAAAGAGTGTGGGAGAGGAAGGAGGGAGAGGGGGAAAGAGTGTGGGAGAGGAAGGAGGGAGAGGGGGAAAGAGTGTGGGAGAGTAAGGAGGGAGAGGGGGAAAGAGAGTGGGAGAGGAAGGAGGGAGAGGGGGAAAGAGAGTGGGAGAGGAAGGAGGGAGAGGGGGAAAGAGAGTGGGAGAGGAAGGAGGGAGAGGGGGAAAGAGAGTGGGAGAGGAAGGAGGGAGAGGGGGAAAGAGAGTGGGAGAGGAAGGAGGGAGAGGGGGAAAGAGAGTGGGAGAGGAAGGAGGGAGAGGGGGTAAGAGAGTGGGAGAGGAAGGAGGGAGAGGGGGAAAGAGAGTGGGAGAGGAAGGAGGGAGAGGGGGAAAGAGAGAAAAGCACCAAGGTGTCAGAGAAAGAGCGATAGAGGGAAGAAAGATGTGGTTAGCCCGGGGACATTACACTGTCTCTCCCTGTCTCTCACAAACAAGCTCATTTGGTATCTGTCTCAGACACAATACATGGCTGTTAAATATTGTAATGTCTTGACCCTGGGCCCTCCTCTACTGTTCTCCCCCATTCAAGAGCCACTCTGCTCTGTGTTACTGACTGTGTGTCTGCTGCACTGGGCTGGAGGCCTCCATTAGTGAGACTTTGGCCCCATCCTAGTAGGACTGTACAGCCCTGTAGCTACTGGGCACCTGCCTCTCTCTCTCTCTCTTTCTCCTTCTCTCTCTCTCTCCCATTCTCTCATTCTCTCTCGCTCTCTCTCTTTCTCCTTCTCTCGCTCTCTCTCCTTTCTCACAGGCCCAAAATAGCAATACTGTCCCCACCCTCAGCTGGCGGTTGGTCCAGACCTATACTGTGAGTGTGTGTTTGTGTGCATGCGTGTTTGTTTAAATGTGATTGCACACATCTGTGTATTTCTCAGAGTATGTGCAATGTCTGTGTACTGAATGTGTGCGTATTAGTGTAACGCATGTATGCGTGTGCACAACTCTGTATGTGTGTGCATGGTGTGTGTATGGTGTGTGTATGGTGTGTGCCCCAAGGTCAGAACTATTGTTCTCCTGTCCTGTGGAGACAGGGTTGGGACGGCTGCATCCTGTCTCTGACCGCCTCCCTCCCTCCCTCTCTCTCTCTCTCTCCCTCTTTCCTCCTCTCTCTCTATATATATATATATATTTATATATATATCCATCTCTCTCTCTCTCTCTCCCCCCCTCCCTCTATCTCTATGTCTCTATCCCCCCTCTCTCTATCCCTCCCTCTCTCTATATATATATATATATATATATATCCATCCCTCTCTTTCTCTCTCTCCCCGTTCCCCTCTCTCTCCCTCCCTCCCCCCTCACTCTCTCTAGTTCCCAGAACCTTTTTTCTGAGGGCATGTGGGGCTATTTGCTGAAACAATGAGGGTTATAATGAGTGGAATAACTTCTAGCCTCGTAAGCACAAAGTCACAAAGAAAATGTATTTGGTTTACTGAGAGTTTTGCTGAAATATGACATAGTGTTTGTATATAGCAGAGTTATTATCTAAGATATAAGATATGATTAGTACAGGTTACAAAAACACAACATGTCAAATGTTAAGATAAGATTCATGTTTCCTTTTTGTAAAATGCACTTTACAGAATTGATGTCCCTGTCTTGTCCTCTCTTTCTACCCCTCTCCCCTCTTCCTGGTTCTCACCGTATGCAGAAAACAGCCACAGTGACGACAGTGATGAGCAGAAGCATCCCCATGGCGATAAGGACACCGGTCATCAGAAGCTGGTTAGGAGAGTCATCCCCTGAATAAAGGATGAAAAGGAGAGAGAAGGAGGGGGGAGTGCAAAGGAAAAGTAAAACAATTAGTAACAAGGAAATGTAAAAAATACACCAAAACAAACCTTATAAATAATGAACTGATGTATTCTGGGTAATAAACTAGAAGAACAGGGCGGACCTAACACACACAAAACTAGAAGAAACCTAGAAAACTTTGTTGGCCTCTCTGATATGGACAGGCCATATTGACAGGCCCCTCTCAGAGAGTGAAGCCTGGGCCTTTCCTTACCGTCAGGCAGTGTTCTGAAGGAGGCGGCTGGGCTGAAGCTGCCGTAGCCAGCCATGGTGCGGGCCCGAACCTGCACCTCATACTGAGTGGCCCTGCGGAGATCACTCAGCACCACCTGGTTACTGTCACTCTCCCTGTAGCTACACAACTGCTCCTCACCTCGACGCTCCTGCAGGGCGGAGAGAGACGATGAAGGGAGAGAGAGACGATGGAGGGAGAGAGACGATGGAGGGAGAGAGAGACGATGGAGGGAGAGAGAGACGATGGAGGGAGAGAGAGACGATGAAGGGAGAGAGAGACGATGGAGGGAGAGAGAGACGATGGAGGGAGAGGGATGGAGGGAGAGAGAGACGATGGAGGGAGAGAGAGACGATGGAGGGAGAGAGAGACGATGGAGGAAGAGAGAGACGATGAAGGAAGAGAGAGACGATGGAGGGAGACAGAGACGATGGAGGGAGAGAGAGACGATGGAGGGAGAGAGAGACGATGGAGGGAGAGAGAGACGATGAAGGGAGAGAGAGACGATGGAGGGAGAGAGAGACGATGGAGGGAGAGGGATGGAGGGAGAGAGAGACGATGGAGGGAGAGAGAGACGATGGAGGGAGAGAGAGACGATGAAGGAAGAGAGAGACGATGGAGGGAGACAGAGACGATGGAGGGAGAGAGGGATGGAGGTTGAACAAAAGCAGATAAGAAAAATGGGTTGAGCCAGTGGGAGAGAGGTCAGAGTGATGGACAGAGATAGAACAGTCAACTCCCTAAGACCTGAGGTGAGTCAGTGGGAGAGGAGAGATCTGGTTCTCCTCACCGTCTCACAGTAACGTAGCTGGTACTGCAGGATGGTGTAGTGGGGCTGGGCTGGAACGGACCAGTGGAGAGTCAGACTGCTCTCTGTAGAAATACTCTTCCTGATCACAGACAGCAGCACTGGAACTGCACTCAGACCAACACAAAGAAATGACTTTAAAAGATAGAACAACATTCAACTTCCTCTTCTAACCATGCAACACCAACCCAAACATCCCTCTCTCACCCTCGTGACTGGTGGTGATGTTAACTCTATCGCTGGGTGCCCCCTTGCCATTGGAAGTGGAGACCCCGTTAAGGGCCTGGATAGAGAAGGTGTATGTGGTGTGAGGCATGAGGCCCCAGACCACCACCCTGCGGCCCAGCAGGCCTCGCTGAGAGGGTCTGTAGCTGACACTGTCCCCGCAGGGTGAGCACGGACCCCTAGGGGACCCACACAGGGAACACTCCACAGAGTAGCTCAGATCAGTCCTGCCGCCGCTGTCCATGGGCTCGCTCCACTCTAGAGTCACCGTGGTGTCGTTGATCTGGGTCACGATGCTGCGTGGGGCAGAGGGGGGTCCTGGAGGACGGGGAGAGGAGAGGGTCACACACCTCCTCATCAGGTAATCAGCAGTCATAAATACTTCATCAGCCACAAGTACAAAGACATTTTCCATTTGAAGGCAATTCACTGGAGCGATGTGCATTATTACCATTCCTCTGTTTCACATTTACATTGTCAATTAAATCACTTGCATTTTATTTGCTATTTGTTATGCTCCCGACACATGTTCAGATAGTGTTTGGAGGAGCCGCCGGGGAAGAGGGGCACAGCAGGAAACAACATTGAGATGCAGGATTGAATTGGTGCTCCAATTACACGCGTCTACATTTCGATAATGATCAGCAGCTGAAGATTGTACTAGGGGGATTGTGATTGCTGCCACAATTGCAACGCCACTCAGCCAGTGTGAATGAGTTCCTGTTCCTGCCAAGGAGGCTGTGTGGCTAGGCCATTTACAGCTACTGTAAAATGCTTAGTAATATCAGGCACAATGCTCTCTGGGAGGTTGGGCTGGCCACAAGTAGGAGGCAGTTGACTACCATCACATAGACCTACATTAATTTAGGTTCAATTTACGTCAAATTCAAAAAGTCTATATTTGGGGGGGCGGGGGTTGAGCAAAACAATCAGGAGTGATTGAAATAAATGAAGTGGTGTAAGAGGTTATCAGAGTCTACAGGGAATCGTGTTGGTCCTCCACAGGGTGTCCGTCTTCTGCCACTACAAGGAACAGAGTTTCAGATTGCTGTTACTTGCAAAGTCTTTTCATGGCCGTTCTGAGTGAGTGTGCCCAATTAAAAATGCCGCCCCTTTCACACACGTGGCTGAATTGAAATTCCTGAATCCACATGGAGGTGTCACTCAGGGCAATCAATGCTTCCCTTACTGGGAGTGACCACCAGGTTCTGCCCGGCCCCCTCTACACAGTCACAAAAGAGCTGCACCTCAATACTCTCAGCCCTGGGACAAAGACCACAGAGCAGGTGACAGGGGCTGAGCAACACAGCAACACCAGAGGAGAAGAGAAATTGCAAGGGACAACAAAAGAGGAGGGGAAATAAGATACACATGTTGAAAGTGGAACTAGGACAGAAACAGAGAGAGAGAGAGGTTAGCAGAGTCTGCATGGAATTGTGTTGGTCCTCCACGACGTCTGCGTTGAGAGAGAGAGTATCAGGGGAAAGTAAATAGAAGGTAGAGTATGTAGATAATAATGCTTGTACTCACTGGTACATGGGGTGTCTGGAGTGTCAGAGTCAGCGCGGAGGTATCCTGGACGACACTGACAGACAGGAGAGCCTGTCACCACAGCATGGCTGAACCCTGGACAAGCCTGGCACTGGCCCCCCGAGCCAGACCTAAACTGACCCACAGAACAAGCTGTGTGGAGGGAGGGAGGGAGGGGGGGGGAGGGGGGAAGAGGGGGGGGAAGGAAAGTTAGCATGGCCCAGAACATCACCACAAAGCAGCACAGCATCCCGTCGTGGTGCGTCAGGTCAGGACGCATGTAAACAGCCTATGAATGGAGCCTGCTCCCTGACCCACCGGGCTCATTCAGCCAGGGTGTACGTGAGTGTGGTATTGCAATATCTGCTCTGTTCACTTCCTGTTGAATAAAAGTCTACTCAAATACATCTAATACAGTGCCTTGCAAAAGTATTCGGCCCCCTTGAACTTTGCGACCTTTTGCCACATTTCAGGCTTCAAACATAAAGATATAAAACTGTATTTTTTTTGTGAAGAATCAACAACAGGTGGGACACAATCATGAAGTGGAACGACATTTATTGGAAATTTCAAACTTTTTTAACAAATCAAAAACTGAAAAATTGGGCGTGCAAAATTATTCAGCCCCCTTAAGTTAATACTTTGTAGCGCCACCTTTTGCTGCGATTACAGCTGTAAGTCGCTTGGGGTATGTCTCTATCAGTTTTGCACATCGAGAGACTGACATTTTTTCCCATTCCTCCTTGCAAAACAGCTCGAGCTCAGTGAGGTTGGATGGAGAGCATTTGTGAACAGCAGTTTTCAGTTCTTTCCACAGATTCTCGATTGGATTCAGGTCTGGACTTTGACTTGGCCATTCTAACACCTGGATATGTTTATTTTTGAACCATTCCATTGTAGATTTTGCTTTATGTTTTGGATCATTGTCTTGTTGGAAGACAAATCTCCGTCCCAGTCTCAGGTCTTTTGCAGACTCCATCAGGTTTTCTTCCAGAATGGTCCTGTATTTGGCTCCATCCATCTTCCCATCAATTTTAACCATTTTCCCTGTCCCTGCTGAAGAAAAGCAGGCCCAAACCATGATGCTGCCACCACCATGTTTGACAGTGGGGATGGTGTGTTCAGCTGTGTTGCTTTTACGCCAAACATAACGTTTTGCATTGTTGCCAAAAAGTTCAATTTTGGTTTCATCTGACCAGAGCACCTTCTTCCACATGTTTGGTGTGTCTCCCAGGTGGCTTGTGGCAAACTTTAAACAACACTTTTTATGGATATCTTTAAGAAATGGCTTTCTTCTTGCCACTCTTCCATAAAGGCCAGATTTGTGCAATATACGACTGATTGTTGTCCTATGGACAGAGTCTCCCACCTCAGCTGTAGATCTCTGGAGTTCATCCAGAGTGATCATGGGCCTCTTGGCTGCATCTCTGATCAGTCTTCTCCTTGTATGAGCTGAAAGTTTAGAGGGACGGCCAGGTCTTGGTAGATTTGCAGTGGTCTGATACTCCTTCCATTTCAATATTATCGCTTGCACAGTGCTCCTTGGGATGTTTAAAGCTTGGGAAATCTTTTTGTATCCAAATCCGGCTTTAAACTTCTTCACAACAGTATCTCGGACCTGCCTGGTGTGTTCCTTGTTCTTCATGATGCTCTCTGCGCTTTTAACGGACCTCTGAGACTATCACAGTGCAGGTGCATTTATACGGAGACTTGATTACACACAGGTGGATTGTATTTATCATCATTAGTCATTTAGGTCAACATTGGATCATTCAGAGATCCTCACTGAACTTCTGGAGAGAGTTTGCTGCACTGAAAGTAAAGGGGCTGAATAATTTTGCACGCCCAATTTTTCAGTTTTTGATTTGTTAAAAAAGTTTGAAATATCCAATAAATGTCGTTCCACTTCATGATTGTGTCCCACTTGTTGTTGATTCTTCACAAAAAAATACAGTTTTATATCTTTATGTTTGAAGCCTGAAATGTGGCAAAAGGTCGCAAAGTTCAAGGGGGCCGAATACTATCGCAAGGCACTGTATATGACTGGACATCATAAGTATTCATTAGTGGATATTGAAGGTCTAATTTTCTGTGACATACGGAGTAATAATAACAGACAGACTTCTGACCAAGCAAACCATTCCCAGAACATTAGCTAAGGTTCCCATTAAGTTGTAGTGAGGGTTGTATCTAACATTAGGATGATAACATCCTAAAAACATTCAAATAATGTTTTTGATAAGAATATATATATATATATTTTTATATGAAATATCCTTGGAATGTTCTCCTAACATTCACTAAAACTAACATCTGTACCAACCATCACAGAACATTCCCCAAACGTTCTCATTAGGTTTCCAGGTCATGTAATAACACAACGTACCAGTAATGTTTCTGAGCAAACCAACATTTGATATGTTAAAGTTCCCAGAACATTAGTTGGGTTGCGGCAAATGTTCTCCTAACACAGTAACTGTCCAGTCATGCTGATGATTATATCATGTTTGTATAAGACATTCCTAGAACATATTTAGTCTGTTGTTTAAAGGTTCCCAGAATGTTTCATTAGGTTGTGGGAACAGTCTGGTGGGAACATTGTGGGGACAGTCTGGTGGGAACATTGTGGGGACAGTCTGGTGGGAACATTGTGGGGACAGTCTGGTGGGAACATTGTGGGGACAGTCTGTTGGGAACATTGTGGGAACAGTCTGGTGGGAACATTGTGGGGACAGTCTGGTGGGAACATTGTGGGAACAGTCTGGTGGGAACATTGTGGGGACAGTCTGGTGGGAACATTGTGGGAACAGTCTGGTGGGAACATTGTGGGGACAGTCTGGTGGGAACATTGTGGGGACAGTCTGGTGGGAACATTGTGGGAACAGTCTTGTGGGGACATCACAAAAGATAAGTTCCCAAAACACCAAAACATATTTTACAATGTTTCTTTTAGGGTGCAATAAACATTGAGCTTATGTAACAAGAACATTCCCAGAACATAGTTTATCTGTTCTATGAAGGTTCCCAGAATGTTTCATTAGGTTGTAGGAACAGTCTGGTGGGAACATTGCTCTAGTTGTTATCTAAGAACTGTATTTCCCCATGAGGGACAATTGAGTTGGATTTTATTGTACTGAATAACATGGTTACTCTATTCATCAGCAGTGAGGTAGGGCTACAGTTTGGTTGTTATTCTACTTGTTTAATGGGTAGTTGTAGGGTTAATACTAAGCCAGGTTGCCTAACAGTTGAGGACTTTACGACTCCTACGAGCCAAGTTATCATTAACCAAATAGAGAGGCTAAACAGTTAAGGTGCTAACTCTGCCAGGCAGGAAGCAACATGTCGGCAGAAAAAAGCCCCACGTCAGCCTAATCGCTGAATAAGATGACATCATTACAATTCAAGTGGCCCTGGCCTTCCTTTCCCAGACAGTGTAAATATACTGTCTCTTTGTTATCCGTGTACAGGGTATAACTTTCACCCACTCTCTCTCTCTCTCCCTACCTGTCTCTCTCTCTCTACCTGTCTCTCTCTCTCTCTCTCTCTCCCTACCTCTCTCTCTCTCTCTCTCTCTCTCTCTCTCTCTCCCTACCTGTCTCTCTCTCTCTCGCTCTCTACCTGTCTTTCTCTCTCTCTCTCTCTCTACCTGTCTCTCTCTCTCTCTCTCTACCTGTCTCTCTCTCTCTCCCTACCTGTCTCTCTCTCTCTCTATCTGTCTCTCTCTCTCTACCTGTCTCTCTCTCTACCTGTCTCTCTACCTGTCTCTCTCTCTACCTGTCTATCTCTCTCTCTCTACCTGTCTCTCTCTCTCTCTACCTGTCTCTCTCTACCTGTCTCTCTCTCTCTAGACCTGTCTCTCTACCGGTCTCTCTCTCTCTCTCTCTCCCTATATCTCTTTCTCCCTACCTCTCTCTCTCTCTCTACCTGTCTCTCTCTCTTTCTCTCTACCTGTCTCTCTCTCTCTTTACCTGTCTCTCTCTCTCTCCCTACCTCTCTACCTGTCTCTCTCTCTTTCTCCCTACCTGTCTCTCTCTCTTTCTCCCTACCTCTCTCTCTCCACCTCTCTCTCCCTAACTCTCTCTCTCTCTCTCCCTACCTCTCTCTTTCTCCCTACCTCTCTCTCTCTCTCTACCTCTCTCTCTCTCTCTCCCTACCTCTCTCTCTCTCCCTACCTCTCTCTCTCTCCCTACCTCTCTCCCTCTCTTTCTCTCTACCGGTCTCTCTCTCTCTCTCTCTCCCTCCCTCTCTCTCTCTCTCCCTACCTCTCTCTCTCTCTCTCTCTCTCTACCTCTCTCTCTCGCTCTCTCTACCTGTCTCTCTCTCTCTCTCTCCCTACCTCTCTCTCTTTCTCTCTACCTGTCTCTCTCTCTCTCTACCTGTCTCTCTCTCTTTCTCTCTACCTCTCCCTCTCTCCCTCTCCCTACCTCTCTACCTGTCTCTCTCTCTTTCTCTCTACCTGTCTCTCTCTCTTTCTCCCTACCTTTCTCTCTCTCTCTTTCTCTCTACCTGTCTCTCTCTCTCTTTCTCTCTACCTCTCTTTCTCTCTACCTGTCTCTCTCTCTCTCCCTACCTCTCTCTCTCTCTTTCTCTCTACCTCTCTCTCTCTCTCTACCTGTCTCTCTCTCTTTCTCTCTACCTCTCTCTCTCTCTCCCTACCTCTCTACCTGTCTCTCTCTCATTCTCTCTACCTCTCTCTCTCTCTCTCTCTTTCTCTCTACCTGTCTCTCTCTCTCTCTCCCTCCCTCTCTCTCTCTCTCCCTACCTCCCTCTCTCCCTACCGCTCTCTTTCTCCCAACCTCCCTCTCTCTCCCTACCTCTCTCTCTCTTTCTCTCTACCTGTCTCTCTCTCTACCTGTCTATCTCTCTCTCTCTACCTGTCTCTCTCTCTCTCTACCTGTCTCTCTCTCTCTACCTGTCTCTCTCTCTCTAGACCTGTCTCTCTACCGGTCTCTCTCTCTCTCTCTCTCTCCCTATATCTCTTTCTCCCTACCTCTCTCTCTCTCTCTACCTGTCTCTCTCTCTTTCTCTCTACCTCTCTCTCTCCCTACCTCTACCTGTCTCTCTCTCTTTCTCTCTACCTGTCTCTCTCTCTCTTTACCTGTCTCTCTCTCTCTCCCTACCTCTCTACCTGTCTCTCTCTCTTTCTCCCTACCTGTCTCTCTCTCTTTCTCACTACCTCTCTCTCTCCACCTCTCTCTCCCTAACTCTCTCTCTCTCTCTCCCTACCTCTCTCTTTCTCCCTACCTCTCTCTCTCTCTACCTCTCTCTCTCTCTCCCTACCTCTCTCTCTCTCCCTACCTCTCTCTCTCTCCCTACCTCTCTCCCTCTCTTTCTCTCTACCGGTCTCTCTCTCTCTCTCTCTCTCTCTCCCTCCCTCTCTCTCTCTCTCCCTACCTCTCTCTCTCTCTCTCTCTCTACCTCTCTCTCTCGCTCTCTCTACCTGTCTCTCTCTCTCTCTCTCCCTACCTCTCTCTCTTTCTCTCTACCTGTCTCTCTCTCTCTCTACCTGTCTCTCTCTCTTTCTCTCTACCTCTCCCTCTCTCCCTCTCCCTACCTCTCTACCTCTCTCTCTCTCTTTCTCTCTACCTGTCTCTCTCTCTTTCTCCCTACCTTTCTCTCTCTCTCTTTCTCTCTACCTGTCTCTCTCTCTCTTTCTCTCTACCTCTCTTTCTCTCTACCTGTCTCTCTCTCTCTCCCTACCTCTCTCTCTCTCTTTCTCTCTACCTCTCTCTCTCTCTCTACCTGTCTCTCTCTCTTTCTCTCTACCTCTCTCTCTCTCCCTACCTCTCTACCTGTCTCTCTCTCTTTCTCTCTACCTCTCTCTCTCTCTCTCTCTCTTTCTCTCTACCTGTCTCTCTCTCTCTCTACCTGTCTCTCTCTCTCTACCTGTCTCTCTCTCTCTAGACCTGTCTCTCTACCGGTCTCTCTCTCTCTCTCTCTCCCTATATCTCTTTCTCCCTACCTCTCTCTCTCTCTCTACCTGTCTCTCTCTCTTTCTCTCTACCTCTCTCTCTCCCTACCTCTACCTGTCTCTCTCTCTTTCTCTCTACCTGTCTCACTCTCTCTTTACCTGTCTCTCTCTCTCTCTCCCTACCTCTCTACCTGTCTCTCTCTCTTTCTCCCTACCTGTCTCGCTCTCTTTCTCACTACCTCTCTCTCTCCACCTCTCTCTCCCTAACTCTCTCTCTCTCTCTCCCTACCTCTCTCTTTCTCCCTACCTCTCTCTCTCTCTACCTCTCTCTCTCTCTCTCTCTCTCCCTACCTCTCTCTCTCTCCCTACCTCTCTCTCTCTCCCTACCTCTCTCCCTCTCTTTCTCTCTACCTGTCTCTCTCTCTCTCTCTCTCTCTCTCCCTCCCTCTCTCTCTCTCTCCCTACCTCTCTCTCTCTCTCTCTCTCTCTACCTCTCTCTCTCGCTCTCTCTACCTGTCTCTCTCTCTCTCTCTCCCTACCTCTCTCTCTTTCTCTCTACCTGTCTCTCTCTCTCTCTACCTGTCTCTCTCTCTTTCTCTCTACCTCTCCCTCTCTCCCTCTCCCTACCTCTCTACCTGTCTCTCTCTCTTTCTCTCTACCTGTCTCTCTCTCTTTCTCCCTACCTTTCTCTCTCTCTCTTTCTCTCTACCTGTCTCTCTCTCTCTTTCTCTCTACCTCTCTTTCTCTCTACCTGTCTCTCTCTCTCTCCCTACCTCTCTCTCTCTCTTTCTCTCTACCTCTGTCTCTCTCTCTACCTGTCTCTCTCTCTTTCTCTCTACCTCTCTCTCTCTCCCTACCTCTCTACCTGTCTCTCTCTCTTTCTCTCTACCTCTCTCTCTCTCTCTCTCTCTCTTTCTCTCTACCTGTCTCTCTCTCTCTCTCCCTCCCTCTCTCTCTCTCTCCCTACCTCCCTCTCTCCCTACCGCTCTCTTTCTCCCAACCTCCCTCTCTCTCCCTACCTCTCTCTCTCTTTCTCTCTACCTGTCTCTCTCTCTCTCTCCCTACCTCTCTGTCTCTCTTTCGCTCTACCTCTCTCTCTCCCTACCTCTACCTGTCTCTCTCTCTTTCTCCTACCTGTCTCTCTCTCTCTCTTTCTCCCTACCTCTCTCTCTCTCTTTCTCTCTACCTGTCTCTCTCTCTTTCTCCCTACCTCTCTCTCTCTTTCTCTCTACCTGTCTCTCTCTCTTTCTCTCTACCTGTCTCTCTCTCTTTCTCCCTACCTCTCTCTCTCTCTTTCTCTCTACCTCTCTCTCTCTCTACCTGTCTCTCTCTCTTTCTCTCTACCTGTCTCGCTCTCTTTCCCTCTACCTGTCTCTCTCTCTTTCTCTCTACCTCCCTCTCTCTCTACCTGTCTCTCTCTGGTGTCAGGAAAATAACCTCACACTCAACGTCAACAAAACTAAAGAGATGATTGTGGACTTCAGGAAACAGCAGAGGGAACACCCCCCTATCCACATCGATGGAACAGTAGTGGAGAGGGTAGTAAGTTTTAAGTTCCTCGGCGTACACATCACAGACAAACTGAATTGGTCCACCCACACAGACAGCATCGTGAAGAAGGCGGAGCAGCGCCTCTTCAACCTCAGGAGGCTGAAGAAATTCGGCTTGTCACCAAAAGCACTCACAAACTTCTACAGGTGCACAATCGAGAGCATCCTGACGGGCTGTATCACCGCCTGGTACGGCAACTGCTCTGCCCACAACCGTAAGGCTCTCCAGAGGGTAGTGAGGTCTGCACAACGCATCACCGGGGGCAAACTACCTGCCCTCCAGGACACCTACACCACCCGATGTCACAGGAAGGCCATAAAGATCATCAAGGACAACAACCACCCGAGCCACTGCCTGTTCACCCCGCTATCATCCAGAAGGCGAGGTCAGTACAGGAGCATCAAAGCTGGGACCGAGAGACTGAAAAACAGCTTCTATCTCAAGGCCCTCAGACTGTTAAACAGCCACCACTAACATTGAGTGGCTGCTGCCAACACACTGACTCAACTCCAGCCACTTTAATAATGGGAATTGATGGGAAATGATGTAAAATATATCACTAGCCACTTAAACAATGCTACCTAATATAATGTTTACATACCCTACATTATTCATCTCATATGTATACGTATATACTTTACTCTATATCATCTACTGCATCTTTATGTAATACATGTATCACTAGCCACTTTAACTATGCCACTTTGTTTACATACTCATCTCATATGTATATACTGTACTCAATACCATCTACTGTATCTTGCCTATGCCGTTCTGTACCATCACTCATTCACATATCTTTATGTACATATTCTTTATCCCCTTACACTTGTATCTCTATAAGGTAGTAGTTTTGGAATTGTTACTTGTTGGTTATTACTGCATTGTCGGAACTAGAAGCACAAGCATTTTGCTACACTCGCATTAACATCTGCTAACCATGTGTATGTGACAAATAACATTTGATTTGATTTGATTCTTTCTCTCTACCTGTCTATCTCTCTTTCCCTCTACCTGTCTCTCTCTCTTTCTCTCTACCTGTCTCTCTCTCTTTCTCTCTACCCCTCTCTCCCTCTACCTGTCTCTCTCTCTTTCTCTCTACCTCTCTCTCTCTCTCTCTTTCTCTATACCTGTCTCTCTCTCTTTCCCCCTCTCCCTATTGTGTCTGAGCTGGTCCTTTGTGTAAAAACTCATGTACCCAAGCAGTGCAGGGGTTAAAACCATGTGCAAACAGCTACAGAGTGCAACACAAAAGTATCTCTACAGAATCACAAAAGAATCATCAAATAAATCTTACCTGGATATTGCATAGTCTACAATGTATCTTAATGAAAGGCTTTGACAGAGAGTGGAACTGCTCTTAGGGTCATACTGATAGATGTGGGATCTTCATTTGAGCCAGTTTGCTACAGCAGGAAAATAAACCTGCAGCAACAGGAACTGTGCATTATTATGTGGATTATAATTCATGGACATTTTTATAGGGATTGATACATTTTTTTGTTAGGGAAAATCAAGTCTGAAATGTCTAAGTGGAAATTACAAACATTAAACGCCTTCTAAAACTAAAAAAAAAAAATTGCAACAAAAGACTGA